>NC_056734.1:911952041-912162989 GCF_019279795.1 Protopterus annectens
CTTATTTGCACAAATAAAAGCTTAATCTAGTTGCGTTTGAATTGCTTATGCTACTTCACATAACATATAGAAGTGTAATATATAAAATAACTGTTGTATGCAATTATTAATGAAACGTAGAATATAATAATGTCCTGTAATCTGGACATGTGCTATGTCTTGATTATTTTCGCAGTGTCCCTCGCAAAGTGGGACTGGTAGTAACCCTAAAGTCCTACCTTGGCCAATTAAGAAGGTTGCAAACCTATAATAGGTATGCGGTAGCATGACCCGTCTGACAGATGTGGCTACCACAACCCAACTACTTGTTTGTAATGCAGGGTCTCGGTTCCCATGTATCAGCCAGATGGGAGCAGAGTGTATGCGGAACACACACATATGATTAATTCACTGGACAGGCTGCTGATTCAGTACAGTCGAATGCCATGCCATCCCCTAATGGGCAGCCATTCCCGATACTGTAGTCACATAGTCTGATGTGATAGGCATTACAAGGTGGGAGCAGATTGTAAGAGGAACACACAATTATGAATGATTCACCAGACAGGCCGCTGATTCCATACAGTCGAACGCCATCCGGTCGCCTAATAGGCAGCCATTCCCGATGCTGTAGTTAGAAGTAGCCTTAGGTCACCTGGTGCCCTAGGCAGAGGGTACAATGGCACCCTCCACCACACCACCCAGTGCCCCCATCCTGGTCTACCTACACCAAATAAATACTGGTAAAGTGCCCCCACTAAAGCGGAGCCCTAGACGGCCGCTTAGTTGGCCTATGCCTAAGGCCGGCTATGACTGTAGTCATGTAGTCCGATGTGATAGGCATCGCAAGGTGTGCCTAAGAGAAACACATGAATATGAATGATTCACAGGATAGGCCGCTGATTCTGTACAGCTGAATGCCATGCCGTCGCCTAATAGGCAGCCATTCCCGATACTGTATTCATGTATTCCGATGTAATAGACATCACAAGGTGGGAGCACATTGTATGAGGTACACACAAATATGATTGTGTCACTGGACAGGCCGCTGATTCCATACAGTCGAACGCGATGCCATCGAATAATGGGTGGCCAATCCCGATACTGTAGTCATGTAGTACGATGTAATAGGCATCACAAGGTAATATTGTGGTCCTCGCTCTCACTCAGGGGTGTGAATGACAGATGCAAGCACCAATGCCGGTGCATTAGCAAGTGCGGGATCGTGCGGGTGTAAGCGTGTTTGGCTACCAGTATGCAAGTATTGCATTGGTTAAGCAATGCAGAGGCTAATCGAGCGTAAGAGGCTGTAACCAGAGACTATCATACAGTGCAGTCATTCAACAGTATAGGAATGTATCCCATCATGTAGATGTACATGTGAGTGTTTATGTCCAGCATATAGGTACATACATATATAGAGATGTATCAGGGACATACCATGTGGCAACAAAGCATTACAAATGAATGAAATGGGAAACACCAGTGACACCTGTATTATGTAGTGGTGTTGCTCTATGTGATCACATGACTCCCTCAGACAGACATATGTCAGTCATACACGTAAATAGTTGTGCATTGGCCGTATACATCACTCTGTGCATATAATGTACATTAACACAACAGTACCTGTCCAATCATTATGTGTGAACAGTACTCCTGCAATGTGCTGTGTGCAACATCATCACCATGATAAAGGTAAATGGGTTAACCACAGAGTGATCGGTAGTGTTTTGTGTACAATGGGGTCGTCCTCCTCACGTGTACCTGGACCATGTAGGAGTGATGTGCATACCAGGATTGTGCACCTGAGGGACAGTGGTGAGGATAACATTAGTATGTTATGATGCATATGACAAGGGTTTCATGTGTCCAGCAGGCACATGTGTGTAATGGACAACTATGTATAGGGCAGATGGTGTCCTAGGAGCTGAATGGCCTTATGTGTCTGTAGGTGAGGGGCAGATGTTGGGGAAGGAGTATAGGTATGGCTGTGGGGGATAGGTAGGAGCACAGAAATGACAGCATACAGGGCTGGTATATGACATGTGGAGGGATACACCCTGGATGGGGATGGGTCTTTGGCATTCAAAAGCCCATGGGAACAGTGGGGCGGAGGTCCCCAGCCATGGGCAACTGCCACTGCACCTACACAGCTGCAAAGGAGGCAGTGCTGGGGGCTGTCCAGGAGGGGCAGCATCACCCTGTAATTGTGACACTCTGCACTTGAAATGGCATATCTGGCTTCGTAACCCCTTAGGGAGCCACTAACGCAACATGTCCAGGACAACATGACAGCAGATATGTACCTGTCTGGTCCCGCTCCCAAGGGGGACATGCTCCATCCTCAGTGGTAGTACAACCAGAAGGTGGTGCAGAGCCAACAGAGGTTGATGTTAATGGCTCGGCCCCAGATGTGCTAGTGCCCGGTGCCATGGTCAGCTGAGGTGGGACAGGAGGATCTGCTGGGACCTACCAACCCATTCAGCCTATGGTGTTGCATTTTAAACCCACATATGGCTTAGTGATAGACAACAGCATACAGGATTACCTACGACAGTATGCATAGATATCATCAGCAACCCAACACAACAGATGGTATACATTTGCAGAGGGAGCACAACACATGCATATATACCGCATGCCAACTCAACAATGTGTAGTAGACATGCGACCGCAGCTATGAACAGTTACCCATCATTGGCTTGTCACTGGGAATCCCACACATTGTCAGTCATACCACTGTCTCATGTGACACATGTCCAATCAGGAATGCAATGGCAGTAACACATCCCTATCATCATGTACTGTTTGCAATCCTCACACCATGCTTCTGCTGTGCTCAGAAGTGTGCTCAGTGTGTAACACATGAAACAAATGGTTGCACACACTGACCTGTTCACAGATGGCCCTACAGATGGGGTTCCCTCATGAACAGAGTACTGTCATGTCTGTATTTTAACATGCAGAATAGCCATTACCACACATGTTAAACAGGCAGTAGTCTAAATGCAGCATAGCTACACTTATATGCTGTAGTTGTGTGGCACATCATCCTCCTGTCATTAGGCTATTTTCCACTGTGGAAAATGATTGAGGTACATCCAGATATCATCTGCAATGCCGTGTCAGAACACCACATCCAAGTACCACTCACAGCAACTGTCATGGCCAGATAATAACATGTTTCCCTAGATAGAGTACTGTGTTTATCATGCGGATGGCTATGGGAACACAATTTCAGCTGTACCACATGCAATCAGCTAGAGGAGGACTGCAATAGGTGCAGGGGCCATCACCTGACCAATTCCATCTGTTACAATACACATGCTGCTGCTGTGCAGGTGTACACCTTCGCATCCACCAGAGAGTGTGTGTACGTGACAGGCAATGTACACCAGGGAAGGGCTTGGAGACTTAACCATAAACATCATCTGCCACATGCTGAATAGTACAGGGGCAAACCCCTGACTACTCATTACTATTACATGTGCATGATGTTACTACATGTGCCACAGAGGCAACATGTTGCAGTGCTGTAAGAACATGTGTGTAGGTGAGTGAGTGCCATCTGCAACAGATATAGTAGATATACTTTAGGTGTGGCACATATGTCAGTCCACATGAATGGATGCCATTGTCACCACAACCACACTCTATTGACACCTTTGCCAGGGCGGCCAATACACAATGTAACTACTTAGTTTGCCACAATGCAGTAATGTACAGGGCCACATGTACCACAAGAGATATCTGGAGGTTCTATGGGCTAGGACATGTGAAAGTGCTTGACAACTGTTGGTATGCCAATGAGGTTTATACTGGGAGTGACTGTGGTTGGGAGCATCACAACACACACGCAGACACAGGGTGCCAGTACTGTTATGCAGGTATGTATTGCTTCATCGGTGTGTAGTGTTTGGCTGGGCAAGATGGCTGTACAAGGATGGGTGAGGGGTAATCCTTGCCATCGCGTCACCTGACAATGGTGCGCAGTGCAGTGATGTAGTGTCTGCAATGTCCCGTACAGATGGGTACTGCATTATCTGGCCTGTCATCCTGATTACCAATGTTTAAGGCCATAGCTTTGCAAAGCATGCCATGTCTGTGTTTGATAGTCTTTCACTTGGGCATTGTCTAGAATGTGCATGTCCCACAATACTTTACAGTGACATGTACAGGTGTTCCTGGTTTTGCAGACACATGTAATGTACACAGCCTGTTGTACCCCGATATGCCAATACTGGCCTGGTGTGGCGAAACCTGCTTATAATGAGCAGGTCGGCCCTGCACCTGCATGGATAGAATGGACAGGTAATCCATGGTGTCAGTGGCATGGGTCCATACAGGGCACATGTGCACAGCATTGTCTGGCCTTAGTGGATCAGATATGATGGCACCACATTTGTTGCAGCCATTCAGTGTGGAACATAGTGAAGGCACAATGTCAGCATATATGTGCCTATTGTACCGCTGTAAAGGGTGCCATGTCCTCTGCAGGCCACTGCAGTCACACCGTGCCTACTATCTGTCCTCAATGTGCATGTTACTAGCAACATAGTGGGATATCCTAGGCAAGGTTGTATGTGCATAGCATATGGGTGCAGGACATATACCAGGTACTAGTATGGCTGCATTCTTAGTTCAACAGCCTTTTTGCCAGATGTATGGGTATAGCTTGCCAACACAGTGCCATGGCTGAATGACAGCTGTACTCCTTGTGAGGTGGCAAATGTATCATAAGATGGATACTATATAGGAAAACTACAAAACCCACTCCCAAACATGTCCAGTGGTAAGACAATCACGGCCACCTCTATACAGGCTCTGTCAGACAAACACTCACTTGCCATGTCCTGTATACAAACCCCTACCGTTTCACACTGCAGCAACACACATTTAGGGCACACGCTACGGTGAATACTACAAAGCACTGTACTTGTCTCATGCAGGCAGACACACACACACACACACACACACACACACACACACACACACACACACACACACACACACACACACAGTTGGCATGTTTGGGATTAGAACACCGACCTAACTACTTTACTACACTACAGTATTATGAAGTTACAGAATGCACTTCCGAGATTACTGGGTCACAGCACTCCCAGGGGTGTATTTGTAGATGGGTGACATCATCAGCCTTGATAATGGTGGGTATAAGAAATGTATGGAGTGTGAGCAGTATAAAAGCATTACTCAGTTCTCAGGCAAACGGGGACACACACACACACATGGCAAGTGTGGGACTAGAACACCGACCTAACTACTTTATTACACTACAGCATTATGCAGTTACATAACATGCTACCAAGATTACTGGGGCACAGTACTCCCAGAGGTGTATTTGTAGATGGGTGGCATCATCAGCCTTGCCAATGGTGGGTATAAAAAATGTATGGCGTATGAGCAGTATAAAAGCATTACTCAGCCCTCAGGCAAATGGAGACACACACACACAGACACACACATATGGCAAGTGTGGGACTAGAACACCGACCAAACTACTTTATTACACTACAGCATTACGCAGTTACAGAACATGCTACCTAGATTACTGGGACACAGCACTCCCAGAGGTGTATTTGTAGATGGGTGACATCATCAGCCTTGCTAACGGTGGGTATAAAAAATGCATGGAGTGTGGGCAGTCAAAAAGCAATTTAGAGTCCACTGGCAAACGGACACACACACACACACACACACACACACACACACACACACACACACACACACACACACACACACACAGACACCAGTGGCGGGTACGGAATACCTGCCTATTTATAGATTACTATTACAATACTACATACTTATGAATCGTGCCACACAGACTACACATGTCAAGGCTGCCATTATGACCATCTGGGAATGCGGACATCAACAGGGATGCTGGCAGTTAAGATGTACATACCTGTGAACCTGTGTGTTTAAAGTAGAAATCCATACTGACCTGGAGTATGCCCATCTGTGGAATGGACAACTATTACCACTATACAGGGTTACAATGGCCATGCCCATACACAGAGGCACATAACCGACATAAGGTGTCACTGGGCATGCTCATATACTTAGTAGCACAGGGCTGTTCGGAATGCACTATGTGTCCATCTACACAAGGATATACTGGGCATGCTCATACACTTAGTAGCACAGGGGGCATGCTCACAGACTTAGTAGCACAGGGCTGGTCGGAATGCACTACTATGTGTCCATCTACACAAGGATGTACTGAGCATGCTCATACTCCTAGTAGCACAGGGATGACTGGGATGCA
Organism: Protopterus annectens; assembly: GCF_019279795.1. Lineage (NCBI taxonomy): Eukaryota > Metazoa > Chordata > Ceratodontiformes > Protopteridae > Protopterus > Protopterus annectens. Next base: position 911,958,316 of record NC_056734.1, read on the forward strand.
CTCTGATGCTAAACACGGAGGGCCACAGTGGCTATGCTATTACAGGTAGAAGTAAAGAACACATTGTTATGGGCTCTGATGTTAGTAATTGTCATTGTTAGCAGGAACGCTGCTCTACATATATTTGACACCGGTCTTTTACACAACATCAGCTATCATTCTGGGATGACATGGCTGACAATAGGCAGGCCTTTGTCACAAATCACATGCATCCATGATACAAGGGAGTGTGGATATTACTCAAGTCGCATCCACCCACACGGTGCTATTCCAAGGCAAATGTCCTAAGCACAGGTTAACTCCCATACACCTACAGGACAACTGCATTGTTTTCTTATGCTAACTAGTGCTAGATGTGTAGTGTCCATATTCACAGCTGATCACTGTAGATCCAACAATGGGGAGTACTGACATCTGTGCAGTGAGGAACACCTGCCTGATGGCTCTGTAGTGCACAATAGCACTACCACCATATTCCTAAGAACCTAGCACTACCACCATATACCTCAGAACCAGACATGTGGGCCATAACACAGGTACGGACCACTCCAGGTGGTGTACCCACATACATAAAGGCCACTCACATGTACTGACCAGTCCCCCCCATGAAAGGCATCACAAATGAGCCATGTCCAGGAAACAGTGTCACATGCTGCATTCTAGGATGTAAACTTCAGACACCACCATGCCCTCAGACCACCAACACACAATCATACATGTTGTATGGCATAGAAGATTACACCACCATGTGACCCTTGACCTGTGTACTGTACTAAGCTCTAAATCAACTGTAGAGTACACATGTACTGATACAGTTGCATCATATGTTATGCAATGCAGTGATACCACTGTCTGAGACCAGGTCAGCTGTACACATACCAGGGGCCCTCGGTACTTTCCACCATTAGCAGATGACTGTTGCTGTACACCAGTACACACCCTCATGTTTGGATATGACATACATGTACCTGCCATGGGTATGTACATGCCACACACACAACATACCTGTAAATAGCATAGCTGTTGTAGTCCTTTGTGCAAACACATGGTTATAGCCATTACACACATGCACATGGAATGTAGGTCCATGGCTGCTTAATGCTAACAGTACATAAGGTGTGATATCAATGTTGACAGAGGTAACATCCCCTCTGTACTGGTCACCCATCATATCATACAACAGTCCATGTGTCATGCATGTCATTACACATATCTACCAATTGCAATGCCTACAAACATGACCAAATGTCAGGATTGTAGGACCTACACACCTGTACACGTAGTGTTGTGCATTCAGATAGCATGCGTGTGCAGTTGCTGATGTATGCATGTAGCGTGTATCCTAATACATCATGCAGTTGCAATGCAGCCTCAACATTGCCAACTGTATATGGTGATATGCTGAATGTACAGAAAGATGTACCACAGCTATGGACAGATGTGCAGAAATAACTAAGTGGTGGGGCATCTTTGCAGATGGATGTTTGCTGTGGACAGCTAACAGGTGTGTCACAAGCAGTCCTACAATACCCTGTGTAACCGGTAAAAAATGGTTTTGTTAATTGAAGGACATAACACACAAAGTAGACAGCGGTCAGGGTGACAGCGAAGGTAAATCACTTGACACCTGTCAATAGATATGATGTCCATAGTGCATATATCAGCACTGTTCCCACAGGAAGTGTCAGTACAGTTTGTAATGCGTGCAATACTGCTGTACGTCTGACATACATAACATGAACTAGGCAGGTCTGAGATTCACAGTACTGGCATGTGTGGTTGCTTGTGTGTCCATATATGTCACGTATTGTGGAGAATAAATCTCAATTGTTACTCACTCTCCTGTACACTAGTGTACACATCTGTACAGACTGCAATGTAGAAAGCAGGACATAGGCAGGGGCGTGTATCTCACACATGTGAGGTATCTGTATGTGCATGAGATAGGTGTATTAATTATTGAATGCCACAGTGTGTGTATGTAGGGCTGACTGGTCCCTGGGGTGAGGATATATGCGACCATGCTGAACTGATAAGACCCTTCCCACCATCCAGGCGATGCATTCTACTATCCGTGTTGATGTCCCTGATCTTAGGCCATACTGACTACCTGTACATGTGTATTCTCTGTGGTGCGTCATGTAGGTGCACAGTGCTGTAATGATGAGTTGCACATAGGCAGGGGTCCTCATCCCACCAGTAGCAACTGTGTTGGAGTGTGTGTTACTGTGTCGGTGAAGCCGTGAGTTTGTGGGTGCGTCACTGAATACATGTGTGTCAATACCTGAGTGTGTGGGTGGAGTTGTGTGTTGGCATCCTGTCATGGGAATGTGTATTACTGATTCCCAATGAGGCATCACACTTCCCATTGGCCTCTACCCTTGTAATCAGCTTCAGCTAGACCACTCTCTTACCTCACCACTCCATGTAACTGTACCTGTGATGTCACTCTTTATGGATGTCATGTCTGTGGACACAGTAGCTTAATACACAGCTATCATGTTCTTGGAACGTTAGACGTGTTTATAGCGTGGGACATTCTCACTGGTATGTGGCAGCTATACGGTGCATGCTGGTATATTCATACATACCTGTAAGTAGTCCACATTGACATATGGGTCACTAATTGCAAACACTGACATCCACCGGCACGTGCAATTAGACCTGAAGAAGGACAGCAGAACATCATGAACAACATGCAGTTACTGTTGTTACACAAGACACATACTGTTAACAGTATTGTATACCTGTACTACATGGTATATCTGCTGCCTGTCAACAGTCCTCAACATTTGTAAACTACACGTATCATCCTAGTCTGTTCACCCTGTGCATCAGACCATATGAGCATCTCCCAGCACTGATGGTGTGGATATCAGGGATGCAGCACAGGCATCATCATATGCACAGGGTGTCAATGTTTGCCAGAGGCCTAGGCTGCACCATTGGATGACATCATGTGTGTGAGTTTGGGCCTTTGATCTAATTGGGCGTTTATGGATGTTATGCATGTATGTGTTGAGGTTCCCTACATATGTTTCCAGTGTGTGCGTGTATGTATGCACACAGTTCTCCCATGTGTCTGGCCTACAAAGGGGTATTATTGACAGCTGCAGACTATACAGGTGAGGTTTTACAGTTCACGGTGTCCGGCCATGGACATGTGACCTGTGTCTGCCAGGGGTTGCACAAGCACTACCAGACAGAGATGCAGATTGGTGATGTCACTTATCCACTGGAACCGTGTCCCTGTTGGGACCATCCAGGGCCATGTGCACATGGCCTGCTGTGTCATGGTGTGGACAGCACAGCACCAGATGCACTGCTGCTGCTACTGCCACTATGGGAGCAGGCATGTGAGGTAGCTCGTACACGTAGACCTGACACAGGTGATGTAGCAGGCCTACATCCACGTGCCCAATGCCTCAATCCTACCAGATGCTCCAGCACAGACAGCTCATGCTCGCGGATTGTCATGCTACAGTCAAGGACTCCAACCATGTCACCTAACCATCTATCCAAAGCATCAGCAATCTGCTGTTGAGCATTTACCATTGCCTGGATGTTGTTGTTTAAAGAACAGACAACAGCCCTCTGTAGCCTCTGATCTTCTCTGTTGCACCATTCAGCACCTGCCTGTGCCTCCATTACAGTGTGAAACATGTGTCTGGTGACACCAGCTGCTGCGCTCTGTCATGCAGGAACATGTTGGCCAGAGGTCCTCCTATGAGCAGCACTGGCCACGTGCCTGTGTGGAGCACCACCAGTAGTTTGGCTGACACCATAGTGTGCAGGCACACCTTCCATAGCCCCCACACTTTCCTGTTTCAAGCTACCATGCATCAACTGTCCTTCCTCTATGGCCACTGTATGTGCAGGTATGGGATCTGTGTGTGGGGATGAGGTGGATATAGATGGAATGGCAACTCTGCCTGTGTCTCACTCATACATTCATCAACACTGCTAGAGTCTGTGGGGACACTAACATCAGATGTACCACAGGAGGGCAATGCACCTACATCACCTGTGAGGGAAGACAAGAACTGTACATTACAATCTATACAATAGACACACACACACAGACACACTCGCATGTGATATGACAGAAGGCATGCAACATGCATGTGATACGGCAGATGGTATGCAGCACAGACATTAATAGTGGTAGTTATCATACATCCCTGGGTTGCACACAACAGCATGCATGTGTCACAGCAGATGGCGTGCAAATTAAAAATCATAGTAGTAGTTAGCATACATCCCTGTGTTACATCATGTGGACCAGCACAGGTTAACAGTACACCTGCCTGATGTGTGGCATATGACCTTGATAATCCCATGTAGTATGACATGTGATCTGCTGATGTGTGCAATGACATGCATACATGTTTAGCACAATGGTCTCCTGTCAAATATACAGTGGGGCAATGGTGTACCAATTCAGTGTTGTATATCCGCCCTACAGATATACTGCACATTTAGCTGATGTGCATGGCCATTGCAGGGAATCATGAGGCGTCTCTAGTGCTATACAGTGTGAGTTACAGACAGGGATCATAGCCATGACTGTGTTCAGATACAATACATATATACTGTGGAATGTGACCCACGACACTGAGGTGTATACACACTAAACCATGATGTGGAAGTTATGACACAGGTCACTGACGGGTATATGGATGACACCCCTGCACATCTGCAACCATATTGCTGCAGCCTGGCAACTATGGTCAGACATGGCGAACACGTCAGTACACCATGTCCCACATGACATCTGTATACCACACACACACACACACACACACACACACACACACACACACACACACACACACACACACACACACACACACACACACGGAGCTAGTATGACATTTATGTCCAACACCAGCAACGGGAATGTACTGTATCTGTGGCCTGATGTGGATACTGTTGAGGTGACTGCAGTCATGTCACAACACCCTCAAGATGTTCAACACATCTTTTGTGGTGGATTGATGTTATGCCTACACAAGATGTGCACAGGCCTGTAGGATGTCTAGTGTTCCACATCTACAATATGACCATTATACAAAGGCCATGGTTGAACCATGTGTAGCCATTGTACCACAGGGTGTACACACAAGCACAACATGTCTACTGTATGTGTTGCTCCATGTCTCTGGCCATCCTCCCTGGCCATGTGTGTACATGTGTTGTCCAAATTATTGTGATGGGTATCTATTTCACATGTCTGTGTTGTCCCATATGACATATATACTCCACTGACAACAGGGTTAGGCAGATAAAAGGTGGTATGTGAGATATGTTTTCATGTTAGGTAGGCAGTGTAGCAGCCAGGCCAATAGATGTCATGGACATGTCAAGATAGCACATCACATTGTGTGACATTCATAGCAGGGCTATGATCCACACCGGTGTCCATACTCCAGCCCACTGTGTAGTACTGTTTGTATTCACCACATGTGTAGATCAGATCTGTAGTACGTCCCTAAAGTGAATAGCACCTCCACCATTGTATGCACAGCTGTAAACACATCTGGCAATAACAGTTTATGAGGATTCATGTTGGTGAGATGATTCACATAGTTTGCAAGTGTTGCACATGGGTAGTCATTGTGATGCATTGCAGGTCTGACCTGTATATTGTAACAGGACCATACATTATGTGTACATGTTGTAAATGGCCACATGGCAGATAGATTTGTGCATTACGGTTCCTGATAAATAATATCACCCTCACTTGCAACGGGCTGCTGTCACAGCGGAACACCAGAGGTACCTAAATAGGAGTAACACTTCAGTATGAGCATAATCCACCCCTGTATAAAGGCTACAGGGTGCAATGTGCATAACACATACACCAGTACATTAGACTATACTATGGTGTATGCACATGTGAGCATACAAATATTAGCATTCTATACTATGTGGCATGTGTGTATACATGACTTGCATATGATGTTACATTACATATTGTACAGTGACACATGCAACTATATGGAATATAGTTGTTATAGGTGCAGAACTGACTTACCAGGCAACTCCAGGCTCAGTGGTTGAGAGACACCCACCTCCACAATATCGGCTAAGGCTTGTGGATGTGGTTCTGCAGGTTTCCCCAGGTTGGCCAGCAGCTTCTCGGTACATGTGAGTGGGGGCTAGGTTGGTGGTCCACCACCTGTTGCACCTTGTTCCCTGGTAATTGTATTTGCATGCTGTTTTGCCCATCTAATGAGGTCTGTACAGTGTCTGCGCACCTGCTGGTATGTGCAGTTGTGGCCACCCACATCATTAACCCTCCTGCGAATTTCCATCCAAGGGGCATACTTCTACTGTGCATTGTGTGGCACATAGCTGAACAGGATATCGTAATTGTTGAGTAGGTATGAGATGAGGGTCTCATCCCCCTAGCAGGTAAAAGGGGGAAGCCTTGCATGCGGCATACCAGAAAGACAATGATGGAGACAGGTCACAGTAACTCACAGAGACATACCGAGCTACAGCTGAACATACATGTGTATCGCATTAATTAAGTTTAACTAGTTGTATTTGCAAACCTACATGACACTGACATGTTTGTGTCACACACATGTGAGACTCAATGTTGAGTGGATATTATCACCATATATGTATGTGTCACCTGATTACATTGCTCATACTCCATGTGGTTGCTGTCTTGATGTGGGCATGTCTGCTTGCCTGTACTGGTGTTCCTACCTATCAGCTCATGGCTGGATGTGTCCACATTAATGCAGTCGACCTTGATGCAGTGTATATGCCACATATAAGCACTTACACTGCCTTAACAGACATGACCTGTGACCCTGCAGACATGCTCACATAAGGTTTTATATGTATGTGTTCTGCCATATACATCTACATGGCACTGTACAGTGATTCAACATCCTGTCATGTATCACCTGTGTTGCACATGTGATACACATGGGACACTGGCTAGCCAGGTGGTATTTGCAGGGATGGATATCAACTACAGCATGTACAGTCAAAGTCAACTAGTGGGCTATATGCCATGGGCCATGTATGAATCTAGGATGAAAGGTTACCTGGCAGTAGCTGACAGGCCGGTCTGTGGGGCCAGGTGGAGCAGTGCCACATTACTGATCCACAGGGTTAATGATACATATACCATGCGTTACCATGCGGTCATCACACCATGTCTGAGAGGGGAGCAATGTGCAGCTTTGAAGGATAGGAATGCATAGTACGGCAGGACTATGTCAAGTGTATGGGACAAGGATCTGTCCAACATGTGGTAGGTGGATGTCCATGCAGTATGTGTTAGAGATCAGGAGGAGTACGTGTAGCATGTCCGACATCACTGGGTTGGACATGGATTTATTCAGGGTATGCATCATGCTACATAATGGAGATGGGGAATGGGAAGGCTGGTGTAGGCCATCTGCACATGGCCAATACCCCTTAAAGGAAATATGTGATCTGGTATGGGTCACTTGAGTGTTCGGTATGGCTGGACAATGATCTCTATATTCATGAATGGCACCCTATCATTATTAGGGTTGCCACATATGACTACCTGACAGGTGTGGTGAAGTAGCTATCACAGGAAAGACAACTGCCCAGCTGCATCCCTCACACACAAGTGTTCATTATGTTGACCATTGCCTAGGTGGTAGTTCATGGGTACAGGGTTATTAACATAGGGGTGACAATGCGAGTCAACTATTGCTCCTAGGTCATAGTCATTTGCATACTTCAGCAGGCAGATGCCCTCTGTTTGTCTGTGAGGTATGGACTACAAAGAGGGGGAATAACATTCATTAACCCTGACATACTGTAGCTGCCACTGGTGTGATTATCATGTATTATTCAGACACCTTCTGTAGTGTTGATTCTGCCAGCAATCCTGTTGCAAAACACTCCTGTGACATAGGAATGTCCATCTAGTATACAGAGTGTAGGTGGTACACAGTATGGGTGATAATGTCCTATGACCTGGCAAGGTTATGATATGCAGTGTGATATCAACCATACTGTCATCTACATCTGTACTGCTGACATCACTTAATTGATCAAGGTTCATGGCCTTCCAGACCAGACTCAGCAGGGTAGTAGTAAAGTACTTCCCATTATCAGTGGTGTCTCCCCCTTTGTGGGTTGTGATACCTGTTGGTGTGCACCATTCAGTGTGTACACAACCTGACATGGAGCTATGTTTTACATGATATGTATGTGGAGAGTATCTTGTTTTGCCATATATGTATGATATAACCTGTGATGTGGACAGGTCCCATGCAGACTGAGTGCAGCTTCTACCTGCATAGTTGTGGGTACAGGGGCCCTGTGGTGTACATGGATATATGCTTGTGTACCTGTTGGGGGGAGGGGGTGTGTGTGTTTATGTTATCCAAGACCCTATCTGGATTGCTTATTCATGCTAAGCACTTGTTCAGGACATGTAAGCACTACGTAAGCTAATAATTACTATACACTCAATCTTCCTCATTACCTACAGGTAAGGGTGAACAGGTTTTGTACATACTTTTCTCACTTGCTTAGAGTAATTTAGCTCTTGTACTCACTTTTCTCACTTATCTAGGTGAATGTAGTTCTATATTCAGGCATGTCCAAGAGTCAACTGCCAGTGTTCTCACCTGTCTATCTGATGAATCTGGACATCTTGTGGCAATGTACACATTGCCTCATGTACACAGACAAGCCTCTATGCCTACCACCCAACACTACAACCTGTGAGAGTTGCACTCATCTAGCCAAACTGGATGTAAAGGTCTATCCAACCAAGCCTGACCCTGACTGTCGTGTGGAGAAGGTACACATTCGCACAACACCACACTCATCACATAAGTCTCACTGAATCTACCCCACTATTAACTGGGAAACCTACTCATGTACCAACACATTAGCTCAACGGTTTCTGGAATTCATAAACCCCAATGCCCTGACTCAACATATCCACACACCCACCAGGGGCAACAATATCCTAGACCTAGGCGTTACCAACATGAGTGACTGGTGCTCCAGACGTGAATCCAACTCCTCATTGGTCCGATCAGACCATGTGCTGAACACCATTGATATCCACATACCGCACCTACCCCCCCATTTAGGGAACCACAGTATAATATGTCTACAAGGCCAACTACATGCTTCTTACGACAGATGTGGTGGACGTCATGACACCCATGCAGATGGACAGTACTGTTACAACTGCTGAATCCTACACAAATGCACTCTATAAGCACTTACACGAGTGCATGGCTTGCGCTATCCCAAACAGAACCAGGACACTATACTCCTAATTAACTAAACCAATCTGGTAGTCCCCTGCCATAAACATATTGTACTACAGGAGGAAGACACGGTTGCAAATGAGAATACATGCATGGAGGAGCTCCCTGGCCAGCCTCAGTAAGAAGGTGAGATCCCTTATAAGATCCTCCAAAACTAGCTATGAAAACTAAAATGCAACTAATACCAGCAACAACCACAAAGCATTCTATAGCTATGTCACATATCTCAATGTCAACAACCAGATCTGCTCTGAGTTACAGCACAAAGGCATGAACATTACAGAAACAATTGATATTGGCAACATCCTGGCAGATCCCTCTCAAAGCTGAACACTCTAAAGGCAATATCACAGCATCCATGGGACTGGACAACATCCCAGGCTGTATTTTACATAAACTTCAGATTGTACTGTCTCCCCACCTAGCACCATGTTCAATAATAGCCTCACATTGGGCATAGTGCCCCCTGAATGGCACAGAGCAACAGTTATCCTACTCCACAAAGGTGGCGCCACAATGGACCATGGGATCTATTTCCCTATAGGTCTGGCTAGCCTGGTCTGCAAGGCTATGGTGCACATCATGGATCACTGTCACAGAGACACTGGGTACCTCCAAACCTTTGACCCCTCCCTGTTTGGCATTGTTAAGTGTGGACCATGCCTCCTAAACCTGGTGGACTTCTTAGAGACAGTTACCAAGGCATTAGATGAGGGTAAGGAGGTCCACACAGCCTACCAAGATCTCACATAGGCTTTCAACACCATTCCTCCTTCTGGTATTATCAACATACCCATCCGCCTGAACATTAACCCCTACGTCATGTGATGGTTTGCAAAGTGGCTCACGGACAGAACCCACACAGTGGGAGTTGCATAGCCTAGGTCCAACTCTATACCAGTTACAAGTGGCACCAGTCCTAGGACCCCTCATGTTCGGTATATACTTCTCTGACATACAGACAAGCACAGGAGGGCTTTGGCTGAAAAGGTTTGCAGATGACTGCAAACTAGGGGACATAACTGTTTCCCCAGCTGTTACAGACAACCTCTGGAAGGGTCGCACTGAGACGGATACCTGGTGTTAATATCATAGCGCCAAGCTGAATGCCTAAAAGTGCATAGTTATCCCCTTTGGATATAACTAATTACCTGCGGACTATCACATAGGTGCTAGTCCCCTACATACAGAAAAGGTAATAAGGGATCCAGGAACCCCAGTAGATAGCAATTTCTCCTTCAATACCCATAATGACAAGGTGATTAGACTATCCTTCTACATGCCCCCCCCAAATCTCTAATGGGTTCGCATCCAGATCAAAGGGGCCATTGTGACTCTACACATGTCATATTGGACCCGTTTAAAGGATACAACACCCCATTTGGGATATACCTTACAAGACAACTGCAACAGCTTGGAATACCACACCAGTACCACACCAAGAGGATTACTGACCTCAAACAGATGATCTATGCAGCCCAACCTAAGAAACTCCAGCTGTACTCAGTTGCATACCGCATACTCACAGGTGATCTCTGCTTGACATACAAAACCCATGTCCAACCCTGTATTTCTGGATATGCTCCACCTAAACAGAAGCCCCTGAGAGCCACATGCTCTAGGGATATACACCTAACCACAAGGATGAGTAGGACATGCTGGACGGATAGATTCCTGACCCGGACACTCCCCATGCTTTGGAACATGATTCCAATGTATATCAGGCAGGGCCCCTCACTAGCACTCTTCAAGGGAAACCTTGACGTGTGGATGGGAGACAGACATGTACCCCGGGGATCACTGCAGTGGCTCTGCTGGACAGAGGCACAGGGAACTATTGGCTCTGCCATTCAGAGGCACAGGGAACCAACCTATGGGGGTGGTGAAAGCCAACACACACTAGCTAGCTTACAGATACCCTCAGTAAACAGCCTAGTACCTACCTTTGCACATATTACATGTCTTACATGCATGGATAGTTAAATAGCTCTTCCATTTTACTTTGCTATCATGCTGATAAACTATCGGCTCACTAAAAGACATATGTATCCTGCTTTTTGTATTGTAAATGCCAATTGACATAACTAATGTTTGCCTAACATTACAGTAATGCTATGTAGCTTCTAATACATATCTGCCTACAATACTGTACATTACACAGTTATTGGCACAATATCCCACAATGCAAATCATAATTGCACAGTGGCCCATCCTTCCACATGTTATTCTCTGTAATACACCCATACATATGGCTAAAGTTACAATATATCAACATATACTATCCCCTGTTATAGCACATACTTGTTGGACCAGCCCTGCCACTTACATCGGCTGGTGAGGAGTATTTCTGTTCAAATCCCTTATATAGCATCCCTTGTGGTGTATGCAGTGTTTGTCTTGTGACCTACAGCAGTACACACAAACACTACATGCGTTACTATGCTCAACAATGCATCTCTACAAGATAACTGTTTCTACTATATGGATTCCGTGCACTTTAAATACTACAGAAAAGTACTACATACACAGATGTACTGACTGTTCTACATACCTTATTAGTAACCTGAGGTGTCGTTAACTGTTGATTCAATCCTTTTCGGTTTATATTTCAATGTTCTTTGTAACGTTCAGCTGGTATATACGGATGGTTTGAATGTGTGATAACACATCCTTTTCTAGTTACATATCGGTAACATGTGGTATCCTGTCCACCAATTGCTGCTCCAAAGTAGTTAATTAGATGCACATCAGCTGTGCAGCTACTCCATTAGCCAATACCATGGCAACAGTGGTGTATAACAGAGTACTCATTTTGGGCGTTGTCCGTTTGCCTTACTTTCGACGGAGACAGCCTAGATGTGTTTTTGTGATATATTTCAACAGCTATATGGAGACACACAGAGATATATTAGCTTCATGACTCCCGTTGACTGGGTGTAATGGCTAGACGATCTAGTTCAACATGTGAGTACAGCTGTTATATTTCGGAACAGTGCTACTTATGCAGGGTTTGATTGTACCTGATACTTCTGCAGATGTTTAAGTCTGGCAAGGATGTTTGGCCAGCTCAAGGCCATATGGTGATGCATGAACTGTTATGTGGTGTACAGTGTGCTCACCAGGCATCCTTGATTTGGTGTTCAAGTGTAGCATACTGTGCTGTTACTCACTAATTGCTAACACATCCCGGTGTACACACAACCCTCTGAAATGGAATTAGTGCAAACAAACCCTGTTACATCAGCAGCTGTTCCACTGGATAACAGCAGCTATTTCACACAGGGCCATGTTAGTGTGTCTCTGACAAGGTATGTTAAGGCTTCTGCAGATGTCGTACAGTGAGTGAATGATTTGTGATGTTACTACAGTTTGTATTGTAATATGTTTGGTTGTGGGGGTGATGTTGGTGGGTGTGCTTAGCAGATGCAGGTGTGTAGGAACTGCTTTTATACATAATCGCTATGTGCGTGAGGGTTCCTTCCCTATTTGCACATCTATCCTTTTGTGGACTAATACAATGGTAATTGCAGGCTGATTCATTAAGGCACTGTTATGTGGTTCCTGTATTGCATTCAGGTGATGTTAGTCCTTGAACCCCTTCGGTAATACATCTGAATGTAATAATGTGTTGCTACATGATAGCTGTGTATTTCTGTCATAGGTATTTGCAGTCATCATAGTTGTGTTGATGACTGACCCTCTTTGGCTAGGATTGCCACCTTTTCATATGGCCATAGTGGGACCTTTTTGGGACACACATCTGATTTTACAGGCTGATACAAACCCACGGTCAGTACAAGGGATAGAACTTTCCTTTCTTGCCTAAATATAAGCTTATTCTTGTAACAGTTTAGTTGCTTATCCTGTTTCCTGTAACATATAAGTATTTTAGATACATAAATAACTATTGTATGCAACTATTACAGTACATATGTGACATAATTATGTCCTACAATCCCATGACATTTGCCACGTTTAACATATTTGATCAGGACACAACCGCCCAAAGAGGGAGGGTCCCTCACAAAGTGGGACAGGTGGTAACACTATCATTGGCTCATGTCCATAGCACATATTTGTAATAGTGTATAGGCATATACTCTCCATATCCTTTGTTCATAAAGGTTGGTAGTGGCGGAATGTGTGATTGCTATGGTCCATGTTATACACATATATGAACACTTCAACCACTGTATACGGGAGATCTATGGAATCCCAAAGCCACAGTGTTCCGACACCCACAGTACCGGGACCAGACTCCCATACCCCACATTACCGACATTGACAGTAACTCACGAAAGTAACATGAACATGGAACACACACATGGACACACAGACACACTGCTACCAAACACATCCAAACAAACCATCCTACACTACATATGAGCAGGTGGCCAAGCCCCCCTACACCCCCTATGTAGGTGTCTGCGCCCCCCACACCACCCCCTACTTTAATATTCTACCTCCTAGGTCACGCAAACAGACGCACAAAGCTAACCCACAACCACATATTACAGTCCCCCAAGAACACACACCACACACAGAACACACACTTACACACACTACAGCCCTAAGAAACACACTTACACACAGTAACCTACCCGAACTGCAACACCAGAAGCACTGACTTACTGTCCATTAACACCGTGAGATTACACCTCGTGTAGCTAGTGTTTTGGTACTATGTTCTTTTGGACCTTAAGCCTCGGAATTATGCGTGTCAGTATGTAAAGCAGTCGATATTTGGTAGGTATCCCATTTATATGTACCTCCATGGTTATGTAGATGTTGTTAACCTATCTATATATCTACATATATATATATATATATATATATATATATATATATATATATATATATATATATATATATATGTGTATATCCCCATATATTGACATATCTGTCTCGCTCTCCCTCTCTCTTTCTATATTATATATATATATATATATATATATATATATATATATATATATATAAATATTTATATATATATATATCATACACCTTTCATTGGGTACATGCCGGTTTGTTCTATTTCAACACATTCCTACCTTTTGTGTTTTATCCTGTCAGTATACACAACTGCCATTGTTACATCTCAGGTAGCTTAGTGGTATGTTATTGTGATGAATGTATACATGGTTGCGTGTTCTAATCCTGGCAGAAGATTCCTGTCAGGGATACTCCCCATTATTTGGAACTACATCCCTAATTACATTATACAAAACCCCTTACTAACACTCTGGGGAATCCTTGCAGAGTGGGTGGTGAACAGTAGCTACACCCCAGGGATCCCGCAAGTGGCTCTGCTCCACAGAGGGACAGTTAGTTAATCGATGGGGTGGCGACAGCAGACACATTTTGCCTATGCTTATGAGTGGCCTCGGCAGTTGGGCATGTACCTACCTATGTGTCTATGAACCTGTACATACAGTATTGACACATGCTGATAGCTTAATTTACTGTTCAGGTATTGACTTACCTTGTGCCAATGGCAGTTGTGTGCACAATAGTTGAGGGCTACCTATGTAGGATGCACACAGTAGACCACCTATACATGAAAATTTACAGGTGGTTGTGTGTGTGTACCATCCATGTTTGCTGTGTGTACAGGTGGAGAAGGGTGTCAGTCCATGAGTGCCTACACTGTCAGTGTGTGTGCTATATGTTCCCTCTTTGCCAAGGCATGGACATACTGGGCATGCCTCTGTCTGCCTACTGGGGCTAGCACAGGGTGTTTGTGGTCTGAGTTCACCTGTGCCTGTGGGTCCCTTGGCAATGGTGGTGGGCTGTGAGGGTCTTCACCATTCTGTCCCTGCTGCAGCTGTTTCCGCAGGATCATATTGTGTAGCATGGCACATACTATGAAGATGTGGGCACATGTTCCTGGAGAGTACTGCAAGGCACCACCAGATATGTCCAAGCAATGGAACTGTGATTTCAGCTTCCCAAACATGCTCTCTATGATGATTCTGGTTTCTGCATGTGCTTCATTATGGCATTCTTGCGTGGCTGTGTGTGCATTTCTGATGGGAGTCATCATCCATGGTTCCAGTGCAAGTGGCCATATGGGATGTCCCTCCTGGCAAATACCTGATACAGCTGTGAGGCATGCCAGATGTGGGAGTCATGATAGCTTCCAGTGCTGCCAGCACACACATCCATGATAATGCCCTGAGCATTGCACACAACCTGGCAGTTGATGGAGGGGAATCTCATGCGGTTTATGTAGCACCTAACCTGCTCACCAGGTGGTAACTTGATGTATATTTGCGTGCAATCTATTGCACCCAGTACCTCCGGGTAGTCTGCCACATGGCAGAAGAGATGCATATAGCTGGCCAACTCCTCCTGCATTCGGCGGAAGTATATGTGCTCATTGGCATGTGGCAACATGGCATCCAGGAAATGGTGGAGTACCCTGGATGCTGATACCTGTGTGATTCCCATGATATCCCCAGTTGGCCTTTGGAAGGTACCTGTGGCTAGTATTCTCAAGCTTACACATACCTTCATGTCCACTGGGATGGGTTTCCCTCTGTTACATCTGGCTCTGAGGTGTGGCCAGCACAGCTCAACAAGTTGCTGTATGATGTCCCTGTCCACCCTGTAATGCCTGGTAGGTTACCCTGGGTCTGAACACTCTTCTCCTCCTCTGGTGCCTGAGATGGTTGCCAGCATCATCCTCCACATCACCGTCAGTCTCCAACACATGCTGGTGAATCAAAGTTATGGCGGCCCCTAACATATACATATACATATTAAAAGTTCCCCGTCTGTATATACCAATGGTGCAGAGTGTCTGGGAATACACAAGTGTGTGTGTGTGTGTGTGTGTGTGTGTGTGTGTGTGTGTGTGTGTGTGTGTGTGTGTGTGTGTGTGTGTGTGTGTGTCTTTCACACCTTATACTATTGTGCAATGGATAATGCTGGTGTAATTTGCTGTGTTTGTGCTATTCCAGCTGCAGAGTATCTTAATTATTGGTTTTACAGCAGGTACTGCTATTGTGGGGCCTTTGGTGTTGACTTACGCTTGTCTGCCATGATTCATCTATTGCCCTTTACTTCTATTTTCAACCCGATTCCCTTTCCATTATCAGGCATGCATCCAGCTGCCACCTTTCTTGTTTTGTGCTTCCACAACCCAGGCCAGGATTGTGTTGGGAAATGTGTTATGTAGCTGATCTACTGCAAGTTTGCTTTGTTCTGCTGTGACAGTTCTCTTTTCTTTGCTGTATGGCACCTCCCCTTTCCTGTTCTGCAGGTAGCTGCTAGCAGCCTTGTTAGCTGTTGTCTATGGCCTACTGTGAGTTTCTAGGTGTTAATTACTCATTTGTACTCCAATTACCATGCTGCAGGATTTCCTTATTGTCTTCCCGTATCCTTCCTGTTTTAGCTATGGTGCGTGCCGTGCACAGCCGTTTACCGGGTTTCATGCGCATTTTCATCCACATTCACATGAACTTTCAGTTACCTTGTGTGCTCTCAGCTAAGTAAAGCTATGGCTACTTCCACACCCTATCCTGCGGCTTTGCTTAGCAACATGCAACATGGATTAGCAATGATCCAATGTGCTTACAGATACGGTGGTGCGCCCCTCTCTTGATGTCATGTTTACCTCCAGGCCACTCCTCTGTGTTGTACCGCTACACCATGTGGTACATCCTTACGCCCGCAGGGCATTTGCGATTCAGTATTACTTGACTCATTTGCATGACATTGACTGCTAATTTCTAGTTACCACACGGAACACTGTCACAGACCCTTAGCAACCCTTGCGCCATGGTTGTGGTGTAGCATGCATGCCATTGACTGTTATGGAGATATCATGAATTGTGTTACATTACAGTTTTATGACATAAAAATATATTTTCCTTGTGATCCCATTTGTGCACCAATGCACTGTGGTTTTACTTTGTGTTGGTGTGGCCATGACATTAAATGTTATTTTTTATATGTTGTGCATGTTGTTTTATGCCATTGGCTATATATTTAGCCATTGGCATATATTAACATTATAATACATAAGTTTGGTCTGCTTTCATGGCTCCGATTTTATGTTTGACAAAATGTAAACCGTTTTTTTTTTTTTTTTGGTTTACATTTCTACATACTTACTCTATGCCTGCACCACTTCATGAATCGCTATATACCTTCATTTGCATGCTACACTGCTGCGCATGGGGTAATTAGCATACATGCACCAGGAAATGCGCAGCTCTGGTGTACACTGGTAGTGCACATGGAAATAGCTCTTACCTGAATTGCTCGGTGGCCATATTTGGCGCTAGATCGCCGACACTACTCCGGCTCATGGTGCAAGCTTCATGAATCCCAGGGAATGACTGATACTTTTTATAAGCCCTAAACCTTATCTATCTAAGGCTTTCCATTTAAGAAAGCATGCCAATGACAATGAATCATTTAAGCCTGGACACTGTGTGGCATTTGTTTAATTTGCCAAAGTGCCTCATGTTTTTCTAGTATTAATGTCCAGGGGCCCCTCTTTTATCTAGTTCAAGGGCTTCGATAATGGCAAATTTAAAACTATTTAAAATAAATTCAATACAAAGATTAGCTAATGAATTTTATCATTTTTATTTTTTATATCCCTCAGATGTTCATAAATATGATTTTTTAACTTGCTCTCCATTTTTCCTGAATAGAAGCAGGGGCATTTTAAACAAAATGCCCAGTATACTACTTTCTCCGTGTTACACAAACATCTTTTGTTTAATTTTATATTAATGTTATTCACATTAAAAATACAGCCTTCCTTAATGTAAGGACAATAATTACAGGCACCACACTTACTCATATTACCATTCATTGGTCCCTTGAAGGTTGTTTCAAAAATATTTTTCAAACACTTACCCCTTCTGTAAACAATAACGGGTCTGTCACCAACAGACTCCCTAATTTCCCTATTACTTGTCATTACCATCCAGTTCTTTGAAAGTATAGCCACAATATCCTTGCTTGAACTATTAAATGTTGTAACAAAATGTTGTTAAAATTATTATGCGTCATAGGACACCCTCTATCTGAATCTTTGGGTCTGTCAGCATTTAAACTAGCAATATTACCTAGAGCATCACAGTTCAGCATAATGTCACAATATTTTTCCCTCTGGTTCAGAAGGGGCAAAAAGTGTCCCCTTTCACATTTGTTTACTATTTCGAGCATAACATCATTCACTAAAATAGCGGGATACCCTCTGCTTAAAAACATTTCTTTCAAAGTGTCACACTCATTTAAAAATCTATCAGAGACTGTGACCATTCATGCCACCTTCACAAACTGCCCTTTCACCACCACTTTCTTCTGTTTATAAGGGTGCGAACTCTCATAGTGTAAAAAACTGTTGGAGTATCTGGCTTTCCTAAAAATCTCAGATTTAAAAACATTTTGTTGTCTGTCTTTTAATAGTTTAACATCTAAATAAGCAATTTCCTCAATGCCAATAGTGTATGTAAATTTTAAAAATGTGGTTGAATTATTTACATACTTCAACCAGATCTTTAAGAGTATTGAGAACCAAATAAACAGCATAAAGAACTGGAAAACAAGAAAAATCAACAGGGATAGGGCAGAATATGAGAATAATTCTGCCTACCCAGAACCACCAAAGTCCCAAAACTGAAAGCGATTAATTTATTGACTTTTTGTTTTATTTTAAAATAAGTGTAATGAATAAAGCTTTTCTACGGACCTGGCTTAACAGAGTATTTTTTTGGGATCCCCCGCTCTGCTTAGTGCCTTTTGGTGTTTATTAGTTGTGTCTACGCAAAACCACCCCAACCCCAGGGCAACACCAATACAAATCAACCAGAAATTTGACTAAGTTCCAACCATCCATATTTAATGAAACCTTAGCTAAAGTAAATTGGGAACTCCTCAAATCCCTGCCACTTAACGAGGCTGTTGAGTTCTTTAACTCAACATTCATAGACATCCTAAATAGGCAAGCACCCACCCACCAAAAACAAATAAAACATAACCATTCAAGCTGGCTCTCAAAATTCACCAAAGAAGTCATGTCCACAAGGGATAAAATCTGGAAATCATGGCAGAAAAAGAAAGACCCTACAACTCTAACACAATACAAACAATTCCGTAACCAGGCAAAATGTCTAATAACCAAAGATAAAAAAGCTCACTGCCTCCACCTATGAAGCCAACATAAAAATAATCCCCAAAAATTCTGGTCCTCCATCAGTCATCTATTACATCCTGGTTCTCAAAGCAACCCATTCCCTGACCCACACTAAACCTCTACCGAACTTACCACCCTCTTCAATTCCTACTTCATTGACACAATAGCTAACCTAACCACCACCTTTCCTATGGTTAACACCATCACCACCAAGACAGCTGATGACCAAATCATCTCAGAAAACATTCCTATCCTCGACTCCAACCTAAAATTCTTCCCCACCACCACAATAAAGAAACTTTTATTTAAGCTTAAACTCTGTACTCTAGCTCCTGCCAATCTACCCCCACACTTCCTGTAGCTAGCTGCAAACTCTATAGCTTATCCCATCAGCATACTCATTAACAGATCAATTAAAGAGTCCCTTGTCTCAGACATCTGGAAAAAAGCATTCATTCTCCCCTTACACAAAGGCGGCACCAACACAGACACCACAAACGTTCGACCCATAGCTATTCTCTCAACCCTCTCTAAAATACTGGAAAAATACATCCATCCCCATCTCCTCAACCACCTACTTGAAAATCAAATTCTGTCACCCAGTCAGCATGGTTTCAGACCAGGGCACAGCACCACTACAGCACTCCTCGCCTTCCTTGATACAATTAACCGGGCATGGGATTCTGGTAAAATAATTGCTTCTCTTTTCCTCAACCTCTCCAAAGCTTTCAATACTATTTCCCACACTATCCTCCTCTCTAAACTATCTACCTTTCACATTTCCCCACCTACCCTACAGTGGTTCAATAGCTATCTTTCCAATAGACAGCAATTCACCAAATGGCAACAGTCTTACTCTTCCTTCCTTAATACTTCCACAGGGATACATCAAGGCTCCATACTTGGTCCTGTCTTATTTAACATCTTTATTAACAACTTTCACACCACTCTCCCACAATCCTTAGTAATCTAGTATGCTGATGACTCTACAATAATATGCACTGCAAATTCCAGCTCTGAGCTCCAACAGATCACCCAGAATGCCCTCACCTCTACTGAATCTTGGATGCTTAACAATCATCTTGCCCTACATCCAAAAAAAAACAAAGCTAGTAATTTTTACCCCTAAGAAAACCACTCCCCTAGATAAAAAAACTCTTCAGTATACAAGCTCAAGACAATAGCACTATAGAAGTCATCCCACACACTGAATTACTAGGCATTATTATAGATAGAAACCTAAACTTTGACCTAAACATAAATAGTAACATAAAAAAACACACCAAAAGCTTGGTATGCTGTACAGGCACCAACACTTTCTTAGCCTCTCTGCTAGACAAACCCTTACAATTGCATACATTTTTATTACCCTCTCTCCTTTATGGTGCCCCTATCCTCACTAATATCCAAAATTCTACAAATTCCAAACTTGATATGTGTTACAACAGAATAGCCAAATTTGCCACCAAGGCAAATTCTCATCCCACCACTGTAACTCACTGAAACAATTAGGCTGGCTGGAACTTCCCCACCATCTCTCATTCATTTAGCTAACTACAGCACACAAAATAATCTACAGACGCACAGACTGTCCTGCTCTCTCAACTCTACCTCGCAAATACCAACCCAGCAGGCAATTAAGATCTGAAAATCATCTACTTCTAAAAATAGAAAAGCCTACCATACCTGCTAGGCAACTCCTCTACTCCTTCACCATTGTCAAACTATGGAACTTACATTCACTTTATATAAGAAACACAGGCAACACCACCACCATCAAACAAATACTGAAAAATCATCTCAACTCTCTTCCTGGCTACGTACCTGCTTTGTAACCTAACCTCTTCCTTCTCCTTATATTATAACTAAATTCCTATGCTTTTTACTACTAGTGACTGATGATACTTTCTCCATATTTATTATTTTTTTCTTTCCTTTCATCACTTGCTGATACTGGTACAATAATGCTAATTAATTTATCTCCGTTTTTACCCCTCTGAATTCATCTGATAACCAACTAAATTCCTGCTTTTATGTATATATTCTGTATATGTTACTGTAATCAAACCAACTAAATTCCTGACTTATGTATATTTTCTGCATATATTACTGTAACCACTATGTGTAACACTGTTTCTACTTATGTACCAATTAATGTTCAATTTTTTTCTGCATCTGTGTTCTTGTTGGAGTTTTCTCCCCGGGCCTCCACCGAAAATGGGCTCTTTTAGGCCCAGTGGACTTTCACGGTAAACAAATGCAATACATAAATAAATAAATATTTCCAATTGAGAAAAGGGTTTATGGTGATATGGTACATACAGATGGTGTAGGTATATAAATTCATGCCTTTTTCTCACACATTTAGATTACAATATTAGTTGTAAGTCTGAAAAAGAATGGAGAAACTCTCATTCTTAGGGCTCAACAACTACTCACTGCAGTCGTTCCACATCTACCTCTCAAACAGATCACAAGTAGGGAAATGAAAAAATGATTTCTCCACCTTCTTGCAAGTAGCTACTGGTATCCCACAAGGATCTACACTATGCCTCATACTTTTCAACATATTCATCAATGGTCTATACACTGCTACAAAAATTATACCCTAATTCAATACGCTGATGACTTGGCACTAATCTGTTCTGCCAGATCTCTCTCTGAACTCCAAGACAATTCACTGAATATGTTTGGCAGCTGTATTCCCCCATTACTGGCTATGTCCAGGTGTTTTTGCTAAGAGTTTGAGAGCTATGGTGAGAACTGAATTCACTGAATATGTTTGGGGGCTTTATTCTCCCATTATTGGCTTTGTTCAGATGTTTTGTGCTAAGAGGTTGACAGCTATGGTGAGAACTGAATTCACCAAATGGTAGCCATTTAAGTTTCAGTCTTCCTCTCTTTCAAAAAAAAAAAACAGCTGATTTGGCATAGTGGTATGTTGTTCTGACTGTTTTGCACAGGGTCCTGGGTTCAAGACTTGTCAGTGAAATGTATGTTGGTAACACAGCATTTTATTCTAGCAACCTTCCAACATTATACAAGCAATGTTTAAAATGTGTCCCTGGTTTTGGGGCTTTTGCCCCCCCCAACAAATTTTGGCTATTTCTAGATGTCTTGTGCTGCAAAGTTTAGAGATACAGCTGAGTGTCAAGTAGATTTTACAAGGAGCTGAGAGCTGCAGAGGAACAAAAGTTTAGTGCTGCTTATGCTGAGTCAGCTTGGATTGTTAATAGCACAACATGTAGTGTACTTGCTTTTGATGGAGAATGCTGTGGGTTCTACTCCCACAGGAGGTAGATGCATTGCTGATAGTGTGTTGCAAAGGGGGTGGATGCTACAGTCCTTTTTGGTGAAGATACCTAGTAACTATGAACTTATTATCAGTTTGCCATCCATTCCCTATTACAATATTACTAGCAATGTATTCCTCAAGGGCAACAGGCACTTTATTTGTAGATGAAACAATGAAATATAAAGTTGATTAGTTACATATCTCTTTAATGTGAAATTATTTTGATGACTTTTACTTCTTCAGAGATTGCACATATTTACTGATACTGGTGGACAGTAGAAGTTTGAGTAGACTTTTATGATGGAAATGTTCTGAACTGGGCAGTTTTGTCATTATTAGTGCATGCATTTTGTTTAATTGTTTACTGGAAAAATGTTCAAAACAATAAATTTAAAACACCATCTAACAACTGTACTGTATTGTGCAAGGAATATAATTTAATACAATCAGGAAGGTGTATCAAAGAGCATGTGCATGTTTCACATGCAAGGGGCCTATGATTTGAAAACAGCCCAAAGTTGATCTTTATCTGCCACTGGCAAAATATATTTTATTTGAAAGTGGGTTTCAAAACTGTTTCAATGAATGTGAATTTCAAGGGCAGAGAAGTTTTAATGTTAAGTCTATTTTCATTGTGAGACTGCATTGCTTTGTTTAGCAGACGTCTATTAGTGTTTGTGCTGTAAAATGCAAAATAAAACTTTCAAATGAAATCCAAATCATCACATAAGTAAAGCAGTGTGTACATTACAGTGTTTATGGTAAATGGGGTGAAATAACCAAGGAATGGGACATTGAAATAGTTGCAGGGGGGAGGCTCCATTCGACCATGATTTTCTGAGGGGGGAAGGGCAGCAAACCCAAAGACAGCCCCAGCTGAACTATACCTCTCAACTGTCCAGATTTTTGCAAAATGAACACATTTTTTGCTTCTTATTTTTGTTTTGTACCTCATAAAATTGTGTTTTTCTGGAAAATCATTTAGGAATGAAGTCACTAAATAATGACAGACATTGAGTTTCAGGTGTCATAACCTTCAGAAAAATGCATGCTAAAGCAAGACCTGTTATTCTATCAACTGTCTTAAGTTTATACAAGAGCAACTTTTAGTACTGTTTGTATGTTCCACCAATATATTTGGCCTTGTCCAGATTTCCTGCATTAAGAGGGTGAGAGGTATGTGCAAATAAATCACTTTATAGAATTAGGAATATCCAAACCTCTCAACTGTCTCCAATTGTGGCTCAAAATGTTGCTGTCCCCCTAATAATCCCTCCGCAAAATGGCAATTTTGGAAGAAAACGTGGAGGGTTTACAATTATAAATAACTGTAATGATCGGATTTATAGATTACTTTTATTTCTGAAATGCATGTGGATTCTTTTATTTTGTCAGCTGCTCAAGTAAACAGTACTAATATTAAAAAGGTGTCCCTTCTCTGACAGGTTCCTAGCTGTATTGTGCGGCAATTTTATATGTCTGTATCACATTTTTGGTCCATTTTTTCATAAAATTGTGGTTTTCTGGCAAATCAGTGGCAAATCATTAAAGACTGAAGTTAGAAAATAATGGCAGACATTTCAGTTTCAGATTTCATACCCTTCAGGAAATTCATACTAATGCAAGACCTACTACTATTCAATTATCTTTCTAAGTTTATAAGAGCAAAATTTAAAAATTGTCCTTATTGTTGCACCTGTGTCCCACTTCATAGGTTCATAGGTTCATAGGTTCATACTAGGCTATCTGCCCTGGGGCAATTATAAGCCTAGCCCGATTCTGTATGGCTTACACCAGCCCTTGATTTGAGTATACTGTGCCCTTTTTAAGGTTTAGTTTACTGTGCCTCTGTCTAATAGTGACACGGGAGTAATGCCTGGGACAAACCTACGATCCCCCCATCCACTTATTGAGATTCTTCTTGAAGAGATTCAGTGAGGTGCTCTGCCTCACATGAACTGGAATTCTATTCCAGAACAAAGGGAGCCTCTGGGTTATGAATCTGTCCCTCCAGCAAGTTCTATTTATTTCTGTGCTGAGGTTCAAGTCCCTCGAGCATGTGGCTCTAAGAGATTTAGATTTACTGAGGTGGAGCATGTCCATTAATTCTGGATTTGACATAGCTTTGTATGTCAGGCATAGATCGCCTCGAAGTAGGCGGTATGTACTGAGTTTTTTTAACCAAGCAGCATATGGCATCTGTTTGACACCCTTGATCCTCTTGGTGAGATACTTTTGGGGTCTTTCTAATTGCTGCAGGTGTCAGGTAAGGTACATCACAAAAGGGGCATTGTATTCTATGATGGGCCTGATGAGGGATGAATAAAGGGGCACAATTACCTCTCTTGATCTAGATGTGAAACCCTTCGTGATGAGGTGGGCTGTGTAGAAGGTCTTTCTAACCACTTTGGCAATGTGGTTTTCAAAGGAGAGATTGCTATCAACTTGGATCCCCAGGTCCCTAATAACTTTCTCTGTACTTAATGGGTTTCCACCTATGTGGTAATTTGTGGGCACATTGTTTTTGCCAAAGGGTATGACTATACATTTTTTGGCATTTAGCTTTAAACCATTGTGCTGGCACCAGTTATCTGTCTCTGTGAGACCTTTTTGAAGGATGTTTGTGTCAGCTGGAGAGTTGATTATGGCACCCAGTTTGCAGTCGTCTGCGAACTTGGTGAGCCATAGTCCTCCCACATTTGCCTGTACCTCGGAAAAGTATATACCGAACAAGAGTGGTCCCAGGACAGAACCCTGTGGGATGCCACTTGTGACCGGTTTCGAGTCTGACATGGCTCCAGCAACTCTCACTCTGTGGGTTCTGTCTTTGAGCCAGTTTGCAACCCATCTTGTGACATAGGGGTTTATATTTAAGCTGGATAGCTTATCTATGATGCCTGAGTGGGGTATTGTGTCAAATGCCTTTGCAAGGTCCAGATAGGCTGTGTGGACTACCTTCCCTTCATTTATGGCTTTGGTGACTGTTTCAAAGAAGTCAACCAGGTTCAAAAGGCAGGATCTGCCCTTGACAAAGCTGAACTGGGAGGATCTAGTGTCTGTAGGTCCCCAATGTCTTTGTTTATGAGCTCCATGATGATCCTCTCCATAGCCTTGCAGACTAAGCTAGTCAGGCTTATGGGGCGATAGTTTCCAGGGTCCGTAGAGGCTCCACCTTTGTGGAGTGGGACCACTGTTGCTGTACGTCATTCTGTGGGCACATATCCTGTAGTGAGGCTGAGATTGTATAGCTGTTTTATTTGAGGGATTAGTTCCTCTTGTAGTTCATGTAGGACACAACCTGGGACACCATCTGGTCCCATGGAAGCAGTGTTTTTTGCTTTGGAGAGAGCAGCCTTCACCTGAGCATCCAAGATGTTTGGGAGACAGCCCTCTGCCGGGATAGATACTTGCTCTATTGGGGGGGGGGGGGAGAAGTTTGCACTGAACCTGTCTGCCAGGATATTGGCGATGTCTGTGGGTTCAGTGTATTTTTTGTTCTTTAGAAACAACACAGAACAAGTCCAGGAGTTGCATCCCAGGTTTCTAACATAACTGAAAAAAGCCTTATGATTGTCTTTGGTGTCCTGTGCAATTTTTCTCTTGAAGCTGGCCTTGGAGGATTTTATGAGGGATCGTAATTTTTTGCTAGTACTGATCAGAGATGCCTTCCCTTCTATGTATGACTTTGTCCAGATTTCTTGCTCTGAGGTTGAGAGGTATGAGTGTCAGGCCATCACTGTCAGCCAGAGAAATTTCAGATTGTGATATACTTGTTGCACTCCACTCCCCCATGTAGTGACTCTGGATGTGCCAAGCAAGGCTAAGGAACAGTTATGCAGTGTAAGTGTGCAGAGTATTCCCCCATCTGAGGTAGACACAAGTAAGACAGTGGATTTTCATCTGTCTTTGATTTTGCAGAATGTTCTGGTTTTCTGTCATATTTTTATACTGTTGATTTATGCTTCTTATTATTCAGAAAGCGCCTGTTGCTCTGTGTTTAAGTAGCAATGCTTTAATGACCATCAGGTAAGATTGTCGGAGATTGTAAGATGCAAGTAAGCTTTAATAAGAATACTGTTAAATAATTACTAACATTGAAAGCCTTTTTGTTGTTGCCATGCAGAGAATATTTAGATAACTAGATAATGTATAAGCCTTAAGTATTGAAATGCATATGACAGTATTTGTAATAAAGGACAGGATTACAGTATTTTCAGAAGCTCATTACATTTACTGGAGATTTGCAGTCATCTTGGCAGGCTATATCCCATAAACTAAACTGCCAATCTATCATGTGTGGTCCATAACTTGTGCAATAATCCTTTAAGCAATTTATCTTGAGCTTGTTTCTTGTTTGCTGTTCATTTTTTACTTTGATCATGTCTTCCCCATGAAACAAGTAGATAGTTGTTGTCAGGCAGCAGTCCTTTTTTTGGATAAGAAACATTTTTACAAGTGGGGATATCATAGAGATTGCTACTTTCAGCACGTTACTTGGTAATGTTATAAAGCTGAATATAAATTATAATTAGAACTGCAGTGCAAGGAGAAGTGGTTTGAGTTGAGTGGTGCTTGTTTTTTTTATACTTTATTTTGACTGGCATTAGCATTGACATATTTTTTTCTTCTACACTTCATTTTCTCTTGATTGGACTCTTGTAATGATGGTTTGGCACCTAGGGCAGCGTATTTAATTAAAGTTCCATTTGTTGTGGTTTTGAGCATAGCTCCACCCCTTTCTAGTTGGCCACACTCCTTCCCATTGGCCCCACCCATTCAGCTGTCTCCTACAACCCCCCTTTAATTTGAAGTCACTAGTTGCCACTGGATGTAAGTGCTTAACTATGTTCTTCATATTGATCACTGCTGCAGTATCCTAAGATATATGGGTTATATCCTGCATAGCATATGACAGCCAGCCAGCTTCCAAAGCCTCAAGGCAGAAGCCATGGGATTAAACCATTAGTCAGCTTGAGATGAGTTAACAAAAGTGTGATTTGGGTGTCTTTCCCTTCAGAGCTTTCCTATGGTTGTAGAGAATGCTCCTCTGTGAGTTTTGGAGGATCAGCATCTTGTGCTGTTCCTTTACTGGTCAGATAAGTTCCTTATGGGGAAAACCTTCCACATATTATTTTTTAGGGAAACATATTTTAAACTAGGAATATGTGTTTTACTGAGGTTCAAATGACTTTATTGTACTTTTTAAATGTGAGCGCACTTTTTTTTAAAAAAAACAATATGTGAGAAAACTATGTTTAAGTTATTTAGGGGCTGATAAATTGTATCAGAATGCTTTTTTTATGTTTTTACTAGGAAAAGAAACTTTTTAATAATACTTTTTACTGACTTGTGCTGCTTAGTTTCCCTGGGAAAGAAATACCAATTTCTGCTTGAGTGTAGAACAAACTAATGTTTCCATGGTCAGTTCTTCTTCCAGTCACATAATGAAAAGCTTACTAAACAGCTATTGCATCACAGCAGGCTAGCAGTTTTCCTCAGCAGCAGGTGGTTGACTCTGCTGGGGCCAAAGTTGTTTCTTCAGACCACTCATCTTTTTTCCCTGGACCCCTCTGGTGTTTTTCACATGAGCCACTATTAACTGGGGGTTAGTTTCATTTTCTGCAGCTGTCTGGGTCACCTTGGTGGACAAGGGAGATCCAGGAAGGGTGGGGGTAGTTCCCCTGATTAGCCAGAATGTTGTGACCATCACTGTGGAAGCTGTTGCTGTCATTAATAATCCTGTTTGCCCCAATTGTCCTGTAAAAAAAACAGAAATCTAAACATATGTCTTCTCCTGCATCAGTTTTTCTAGACGGGAATAGTTTATTGAGTCTGGCACAGGGTCTTGTATAGGCTATTTACCCTTCTTATCAGGTGGTTTCTATTAAAAATTGGATTCCTCTTTTCTGGAACAGATTCAAGGAACTGACTCTGGAGAGGAATACAATGAAACAGACATAGGTTTTTCTCAAATTTCTGATTCAGACATGATGGAGAATGTGTTTTCTGATTCTCCCTGTCTGGGATTTTCTTTCCCCGAAATGATTTCCAGAATGTTCCCATGTTTTCAGTGAGAGAACATTGACATTTCTCAGTTGGTTGGGAAATACAATGAATTGTTAGAAATGGAATTCCCAGACTCTTCCCATCCCTCCAGTGCTGTCAGCATTGTAGGATGAGTTTTGTCACTGTTGGTGGTTTCCCTGATAGCCAGCCTGCTGCACCCGAGAAAACAGGATGAATGAATTTATAAAGTTGCTCAGGCTTTCAAATTTCTATACACTCATCCCACAATTGAGCCATTAGTTATTGCTTTAGTTAGTCCAGGCATATTGTTAATGCTAATCCTTCCCCTTCTGACAAGGATGATAAAACAATTAATGCATTTAAGAAATAGCGTATGCTTCTACAACTTTAATTTTTAGAATTTTGAATTTCTAGGCTCATATGTTAAAAGTTTATTCTGAATAATTGTGAGAGTATAATGAATTTGTTTTCCTGCAGTTCCTTCCTCTGAGGAAAATTTACTTTGTATGGCTTAGTTTCTTTGATTTCTCAGGTCACTACTCTTTGTTGAAAATGTGTTTATAACTCTGTTGATATTGCATCCAGGGTTGTCACCACTGACCTTGTGTTAAGGAGGTTTGCCTGGCTGCATTCTCAGAACCTCCCAAAAGATGGAAAAATGAGATGTTAAATTTTCCTTTTAGAAGAGATTTAGTTTTTGACCTTCTGCTGCAGAAGTTATAAAAAATGTCATGTGACTGGTAAGTTGATATGGAGAATCTCTCAAATGTTATAGCCCTTCTTCTTCAAATTTCCCAATGGATTTTCTGCTCCCTCATCATACCTCTCAACCTGGAAACTTCAAAAATCTGGCAAAGGCCCATAAAAAATAGGTATAAATCTGTACACTTAACATAAAATGTGCATGCATAATTATGCAACCCCACTCACTCCAATGGAATTGTGGGAGACCAACTTTCAAATGCAAACTGAAGAACATGCAACTAAAATATGTCCCTCAAGTCTCAGACCCTGTAGTAAATGGTAACCATTTTTTTAAATGTGTAGCAATGATGTTCACTGGGAAGGGACAAGATGATGAACCTTAGGATTTTGTGTTTGACGACTTGCAGTATGTGGTTTTGTGGTAAAAGTCAAGCATTTAATCTGGCAGACAATATTCTAATCTTAGCAAAAGAATATAGTTTGCTAGGACCTCCAAAAGTCATTCTCCATGGCCTACTAATCAGTGGCATAGCTAGAGTTTGTGACGCCTAGGGTTGTCTTTAAATTTGCCACCCTTCCCCCTCACACAATCATGGTCGAATGGGCCCCCCCATACACAGCCCTCCCCCCTGCAGCCATTCCAATGTCCCATTACTTGGATATTTTGTCCCATTTACCATAAACACTAATGTGCATACTGCTTTACTTCTACAGTGATTATTTGGATTTCATTTAAAATTTTTATTTTACATTTTATAGCACAAATACTAATAGACATCTGCTAAACAAAGCAATAAAGCCTCACAATAAAAAATAGACTTAGCATTAAAACTTCTCTGCCCTTGAAACTCACATTCATTGAAACAGTATTGAAACCCACATTCAAAGAAATGCATCTTGCCAGTGGTGGATAACTATTACCTTTGGGCTATTTTCAAATCATAGGACCCTTGCCCATGAAACATACATGTGTTATTTGATACACCTTCCTGACTGTACTGAATTATATTCCTTGTATAATAAAGCACACTTATTAGAGTGTATTTTAAATTTATTGTTTTGAACATTTTTCCAGTAAGCAATGAAACAAAATGCATGAACCAATAATGATAAAACTGACAAATTCAGAACATTTCCATCATAAAAGTCAACTGAAACTTCTACAATTCACCAGTATTAGTAAATATGAACAATCTCTGCAGAAGGAAATGTCGAAGTTGCTGCTAGCAAACAACTTTATATTTCATTGTTTCATCTACAAATAAAGTGCCTGTTGCCCTTGAGGAACAAATTGTCTATGTTACATTAAAAAAATGATAAGCTAGTAATATTGCAATAGGCAATGGATGGCAAACTGATAGCAAGTTCATAGTTATTAGGTATCTCCGCCAAAGAGAACATTCTCAGGACTGCAGCATCCATCCCCTTTAAAAGTACAACACAGTACATTATCAGCAATCCATCTCCATACTGTGGGAGTAGAACCCATAGCCTTCTGCATCAAAAGCAAGAATTCTACCTGTTGTGCTACTAACAACACAAACAGGCTTGGTATAAATAAACAGCATTAAACATCTTTTCCCCTGAAAAACTATACAGCACAAGAAATCTGGAAAAAGCCAAAATGTATTGGGGGGAGGCCCAAAACCAGCAACACATTTTAAAAATTGCTTGTATAATCAACACACACATACACACACACATCTTAAAAGAAAAGAATGACTGCTGGTGCTGGATTTCAGCAAGCACACACACTTAAAATGACAGCTGTGAATTTCTTAACACACACACACACACACACACACACACACACACACACACACACACACACACACACACACACACACACACACACACATACCTTAACCTTAACAGAATGCAGCTGGAAACTCTCTCGATTTCACACACACATAGGTTTCAGCTCCAATGGAATGACTGCCGGTGATGGATTTCAGCAAGCACACTCAAAATGACTGCCGTGAATTGCTTAAAACACACACACACACACACAAACACACACACACACACACATACACACACCTTAACCTTTACAGAATGCAGCTAGAGACTCTCTCTCTCTCTCACACACACAGTTTTTAGCTCAGTTTAAAAGAATAGAATTACTGCCGGGGCCAGATTACAGCAAGCACATGCACTAAAATGACTGCCGTGAACAGCTTAACAGAATGCAACTGGAGACACTTTCTCTCACACACAGTTTTTAGCTTAAAAGACTAGAATGAATGACGGCCGGTGCCAGATTTTAGCAAGCATGTAAAGTAAAACAAAACAGGCTTACAGAATACTGCTAGACTGCAGTTTCAGCACACAACTGATTTCAGCTTAACAGAATGACTGCTGTTTCAGTAACACCTGCAGACTCTGCCATTTCTCTTGCAGATAACAATTAATGCAAGCAAAGTAAAACAGCTACAGACTGTTTCTCTCACATACACCTTCAACACACACAGGTTTCAGCTTAAAAGAAATACCGCCAGGTGCCAGACTGTCATTTCAACTTAAGACAATGCAACAGAACATTAACAGAATGCAAGCAATGTAAAACAGCTGCAGAAATTCTTTCTCTTGCACACGCCTTCAATTCAGCACACAACTGGTTTCAGCTTAAGAGAATGGCTGCCGTTAGACTTAGCTTAACAGAATAATTGCGGGTTTCATCTTACAGCAAAGTAAAACAGGCTTAAGTTAACAGAATTACTGCTAGACTGCATTTCAGCACACAACTGGTTTAAAGAATGATTGCCATTTCTCTTGTAGTTGCAAGTAACACAATTAATGCAGCCAGTTACAGTCTTTTTTTTTTTGCCTTACCTCACCTAGAAGAAGAAAGATGTGCTATGCTGTGCACTGCCTGATGGTCCAATAACTCTGCTGCAGCAAGTTAAATTAAATTAATGAATGGTTGCACACAATGACGTCAGGACCCAAAAAAAATAAAATAAAAAAAAAAACAGGAAATTCGGAAATTAAAGGGGCCACTAGGGATTTTATGCCAGTATTTTGATCTCAAACCAGTATTTACCTAGGAATTCGGTACAGTTGAGAGGTATGCATACTATCATCCACAAATCTGATCACTATCCTGCCCTCTCCAACTTAGTTGAACCTAATACCAACCCCAGGTCCCTAAGATCATCACACTACTCCTTAAAATAAAAAAAATAAAAAACTACTATGGTGATTGTCTCTATTCAAATAAAATATCCAAATCCTGGAGCCTGCTCCCACAGCAAATAGTTAATAACCCCAACAATCGTAAAGTCAAATTACTCCTAAAAGAACACCTTATTAATCACTGGCTATAATCCTGCACTCACCCAGACTAACCCCTCTAACCTGACTGACCCACATACTAACATTTCATAAGTTCCATTCTTATAATTCACCATTGTTGCTCTAACTCTCGGATGATATCTTACTTTATATTATAGTCCTACCTGTACTTCCTAAAACAAAAGAGAGTATTATTATCTTGTAATTATATTTTCTATGCACTTTGAAAATGTATTTTCCACTATCATGTATGTTGGTTAACATTTTACCATCACTATGTTATTGCCTAAAACGTGTCTTGGAGCTTTTCTCCTTGGGTCTCTGGTGAGAATGGGGCCCTGGCCCAGTTGGACATTACCTGGTAAACAAATGCAAATAAATAAATAAAAATGTTCCATGTCTGGATGCCTTTGTCAATACTTCTCTTCAAATTATCTTTGGTGCTGCTCTTTTTGTACTGATTAGTTTTGCTTTCTCCTTTGCATAAATATTGCACCACATTAAATCTCTTTTTCTTTTCCATGTCCATACTTCTTCTTCAATGTCTCTTGCTCCTCATGTTTCTCCTTACTTGGGGGGGACTCGTTGTGACATCATGCCGTGATATAACCCTATGTTAGAGTTTCTACACTAAATCCTTCACTTTGCAGGTATTCCATAACTTCAACTTCTATTTTTTAATTTCTACTTTACTAATCTTCTGTTCTACATTCCCTCTTTGTGATCTTATTTTTTTGTATTGTGAATTTTTCCTTGTCTGGATTCCTTTGTCTGTATTTCTCTTTGACTATCTTTGGGGCTGCCTTTGTTTGTATTCATTACTTTGGCTTTCTCCTTTGCATAAATATTCCAACATATCAGATTACTCTTCCATTCCCATGTCCAGATTTCTTTTTTGTAAAATTCAAAAGTCTCTAGATTTTGTTCTTTACATTTTTGCACTTCATCAATCCCTTCTTTTTCCAAATGGCCTAAGGTTTCTTGGTCTATATAATGTTTTTCATAAATCTGTTGTATTAATAAACACAATTTTTTATTTGAAGCTTCTGACAGTTTTTCTTGTGGATGTATTTTTCTTTCTTGCAGCAGTGAGGTATTGCATTATCTCTTTGATATATTATGTGGGTTATGCATCACTGTTATGTACCATGGCAAAAGGGCATAGCCAACATCACAAATAAGATGTCCACATAGGAAATCACCCTTCTGAAATCACGAGCATAGCTTGGACATACATCAGATTTGGGAATCATAGGAACTACCTAAACAGGCACAAACATTAAATATAATACCTAGTGCACTGCATACCACCTGGCAGTGGATGGAATGGAAATCCTTATGATTGATATACTGTTGTACATGTGGACCTGGCAGGGTCATTAGAGTGATATGGGTGCCATTAATGACCCTAGAAACTCAAAGAAGCAGACCATTTTGTGGAATGTCTGCAAAGTGTTGTTTTTCTCCTTTGAGGTCCTTGGGAATGATATAGCATAATATCAATGAATTGGTATTGTGTGTGTAAGACAGATGCTTGTAATATGTCTAACACAGGTTCATAGATGAATACTAGGGTAACTACCCTTGTGGGAAATTTTAATCCTAGCTGACATCTCATTTGATAATACTACCTGTACCTAGTTCCACGGTCTATACTTAATAATTAGCCATAGCATAGTGATTAGCTTTGGGTGAGATAGTGACTATTTCTAGGAAATACCATTGATTTATAAGGGGCCATGTTGAATGAAAAGCATTTTGATGTTGCCTCTCTCCATAAATAGTGCCGGGTGCAGTCCTGGGTTAAATAGACTCTTTCACATCCATAGATCCTGGTTACACTTGAATAGTGACAGGGATGAACTTAGTTTTACATGGAGGGTAGTCTGTTCCAGAATAATTGTAACCTCTGAAAGATATATCTATCTCTCCAAACTACTCTGTTTAATTTAGGGAAGAGGTTTGAGTCCATGGAATGAGTATTTCTGATAGCATTTGACCTGTGGATGTGCAATAGGTCAATCAATACTGGATCAGAGGATGCCTTATAAGCATACCTCCCAACTTCTTAGTGCAAGAAATTGGGTCTATATTAAATTCTCTAAAACCGACAATGTCGAACCTGACATTGTCAACACGAGAATAGTGAAACTGCAGAACATCGAACAAGTAAACGGAAATCTCTGTAAGGGGAGATTTCCATTTACTTCAATGTAGTGCGGTCTCGGAGTTGATATATTTAAGTAGCGGGTGGTCTGGGGGCTGCATGGGGGCTTGCCCCCCTGCCTACACCATTTATTTATTTTTTTTCTGAACATTCAATGTTTTAACAGTTCGATCACTAAAGGTCGACCTTTAGTGATTCTAACTGTTATATATTTGATGTTCTAATACAGACCCCAAGAAATCTAGGCAAAGCCTAAACTAATGAGGGGACAAATGACCAAACATAGAGACAAATTTTAAACAGTGCTCTTATAAACTACCACAATAACATGATTTGTGTAAGCTTGCATTTTCTGACGAATGTGAAGTCTGAGACTCAAATTATGTCATAATTTAGTGATTTCAGTCTTCTGTGATTTGCCAGAAAACCACATATTTTATAATGAAAGGACCAAAAATATGAGTCAAAAATCTTGACATTCTGTGAAAAACTGAACAGCTGAGAAGTGTGCTTATAAGCCAAACAGATATCCTCTCTCAGCAGTCTCTATACTGAATACAGTGAAAGTGCTTTGAGGTAGTCCATGTCTAGGACTTATGTTTTATAACTTGTATTCTCTTTGTGAGGAACCTCTATGGCATTTGAGTCACTACACACACTGGACCAGATATATGTCAAAGATGGTATTGCACTCAATAAATGGCATGATGAGAGCAGAGTAAAGGGGAACAGTGACACTCCTGGACCAGGAGGCTGTCTCTTTGCTTATAAGCTGTGCAGTATAGCAGGACTTTCTTAACACTGTAGACACATGTTTCTCAGTTGCTAGATTCCTGTCCACATATGCTCCAAAATCCAAAACTACAGGGTTGATTCCTAGGAGTATATTGCCAATATAGTAATTTCCATTGCAGGTGTGTTTCCTAAAGGATTCAATAATGCATTTTTTGCATTTAGTTTAGTCCATGGCTCTGGCACCAGTTATTTGTTTGAGGCAAACAATCTTGCAGAATAACTGAGTCATTTGTGGATTCATTGACTGCTCCTAACTTGCAGTCATCTTCAAAATATGTCAGACAGAGGCCCTTGGTGTTTGCCTTTACTTCAGAAAAGTAGATGATAAACAGAAGTTCTAGTACTGAGCCCTGTGGGACTCCCTTGGTGACTGGTCTTTTTGTGACAGTAGTTTTCATTACCTGGACCTCTTGTTTTCTATCTCTGAGCCAACAGGCAAACTAGTGGGTGATGTAGAGCTTTATTCCCAACTGAGTAACCTTCTCCACTATGCACTAGCAAGTTATTATGTCAAAAGTCTGGCCAGATTTTGGTAGTTTGTATGCACCGTCTTGCCTTTGCCCATTGCTTTGGTAAGCTTTTTAAAGAGTAAGCAAGACCGTCCTTTTTCAAACTCAAAATGGGATGGATACAATGTTTGGAGATTCCCATTGTTCTTACTGATTAATTCCATTATGAGTATTACCATGCCATTTCAAATGAGGCTAGCCTGGTCAGACTTACATGCTAATAATTACTTAAATCAGTTTACGGCTTTCCCTTTTGCAGAGGTATGACTGTTGCTGCCCAACATTCACTCAGTACAAAGCCTATATGGAGGCTGAGGTTGATCAGTGTTGTTAGAGGAGTAAATTAAATATGCTTCATATTATTTAAGATACAGCCAGGTGAATATTCTGCGCCTGTTGATGCATTTTTCCCAGTCTTTGACACTGCATTCACTTATCTTGTGAGATAGCAAGGTGTGAAAGAGGGATGACATTGGAACTGAACTAATCAGCTAGAAAGTTTGTTATGTTTTCAGCTTTGGTGTTCAGCACTTTGGTGCATAGAGCTCTTGAGGCTACAAAGAAAGCTTTATGATCGTCCTTTGCATGGGTGGCTATCTTTGTCTCAAAATTGGTTTTGGTGGTATTGGTTAAACTCTGGAGTTATTTATTTATTTTAATGATGAGAGATCTTGCCTGCTGCGGGTCACTCTTCTGATATTTGGCTGTAATTGCATTCCATTTATTGAAAAGCTTGTTCATGTTGGGGCTCCACCAGGGAGGTTTGTTTCTGGGTTAGTCCTGTGCTTATTCCAATAAGCTACTGCTGCTTCTATGCAGTTGTCAACATGCTGGTACAAGTTAGTCGTGCATGTTGTCATATACTCAGTAGAGTTTAATGGGATGGAGGATTTGAACATTGGTAAGGCATCACTTAGAAGTTGGAAGTTTGCCTTGGAGAGGTGTCTACAGATTTTATGGGCTGCTGGCACCTCAGGCTTCAATTTTATTTCAAGTGAATCTGTTGTGTTTTCTGTACTAACAAATGAAGGTGATATGCAAGGGATAGGGTGTGACTCGCTCATATCAGCTAGGATAAGGTCAAGGATGTTTTTGCTCCCAGTAAGTACTCTCACTAGTTGTTTCAGTGCATTTGTTTAAAAACAAATACAAGGATTTTTGTGCTTGCGCACTACTGCGTGTGCAGTTGGATACTTAATGTTACCTATGAAATAGAAGAGATTGCAATGCTGAGTCACACCAGTTTTTGAAAGTAGGTACTGTGACTGTCTTTGGTCATAGAGGAAGTTCTATAACTGTTTATAATGGGATCAGGGACTTTACTGATGGTGAGCTGGACATGCATTATAAAGCTTTAACCAGACTAGATGTAATATACGTCCTGATAAAAATGGGGATAACTCCACATTTTTCCCTTCTGCATAGTAGCAGGTTTGAATGTGTAGAAGACATCATGTCTCTGAAAGATCCCTGGAGCAAGAACTGTCAAAGCTGCTGAACTGGTCCTGAAGCAGGCCATGCCTGAGTTTAGAATAATAGATAACTTGTGATGGCACAACCCTGAACAGACGTATTTGTCCTATATTGTTCCAAGGTCCCTCGCATCTAGCAGACTGGATTATTGGCTAGTTCCAGAAGTCATGGTTTCCCAAAATGCATCACTCACACATAATCTCAGCCCCTTTGTTTGATCACAAAGCAGTGACTCAAGGGTTTGAACTGGTTGATAATCCTGAGGAGTTCAAGAGAGAATATTTATCCAAAGAACCTAGTAGAAAACATGTTCAATAAACGTTCTGGGAATCCTTTAAGCTGGAACCTTAGGCTTTATGTCAGTGGACTAAACCACACTGTCCTGAAAGAATAGGTAGGGCAATAACTAAGCTAGAGAGGCAGACTGATTCATTTCTTCAAGCTTAGAGCAAGTAGGTTCAGAAGTGCTGGATGTCCCAATCAATATCGTAATATAAAAGGGCAAACTGGGATCTGGTAGCCCATCAAGCCGTGAAGGTCTTCACCATATATGGAATGGGCTGCCACTAGGTCATGGGCTCTGGGAAACAAGCCAGAAATCAACAGCACCAACACTGCTCCTAGTATCAATAAAGACTGTCCCTCCATCAGTATCTTCTATTCAGAAGAATATATTTCAAATAATATCCACTCCAAATAATATACACAGGCAGGCTCCATGAACAAAAGCACTTAATTCAAAATATATTGGAACAGAAACAATAAACAAAGCATATTAAGTGCTTTCATCTCCACTCAGGAGACTTCATCAGAATCATCTGTCACATGAACTTTACATTTGTTATACTACTTAATTTCACTCCATTGGTCAACCAATTAATTAAAAAATTATCCCATTAGATTAACCCTTCATGATTTAGTTGCATGGTATAACATTATAACAAGTTGTGTAAATTATTTGCTGAATGGCACTACCTTAAATCTTACATGTTATGCAAAATGCTTGGTAAATATTTCACAAAAATGTAGATATAAAAGCTTCACTTTACCTACCAGACACACACGGTCAGAAGGAATTGTGCATTGACACCATCATCTAAACAGATTGTGGTGGAACAACAACAAATGTCATCTGCAGATCCATCTTCCAGACAGCAATAGAACCATTACACACATCACAGATGAATCAATGATGTTTGGTTCAGATGTATGGGCTCTGGCAAGCACAAAGTGACAGAGTGGTGTCACACAAATTAAACATGATGCATGCAGTGTAAATGTCAGGGTATCCAAAATGCTGACAGCCCCAGCTAGCTGGAATTTTGTAAATAATTATATGTCACTTGAAAATATTAATATGATTTATATAGAATTATGAGACTGCCAGCCCAGCTATCTGGAATTTTGTAAATAATTCTGTCATTTGTGAATATTAATATGATTTGTATGCTTGTCATACAAATGTAAGAGAACTATATGTTATGTGGATATTAAACTACTGGTGCAGAAGTGTGTGTTGAACTCCATGTTATGCATTGAGCTTCAACAGTGTAATCACAGTATACCCTACTGGAAAAGAACAGAAATGTATATACCTGTGCAAATGTATGTTTTGATAGTATAGTTGGAACATACAGAGTTAACTTACAAACGCTCAAGAAAATAAGTTGAAAAGTAAAGAGTTGTGCAACTGTGTTTCAGTGCAGCAAGCAAACATAATGTCTACAGCTAGAGGTTTGCCTATTGTCTTGAAACAGAAATAATCACTACATTTTAAATGTGAAGTATTTTTATTGTTCTGTTACTTCATAGCAGCTGCACATCTGAGAGAAAAGTATTTTTGACACAGAGGTGCTAAATTCGAAATATCTGATTAGCCTGGGAACTGGGGGCAGGTGACAAAGAGTGATGTCATCCAAAGCCAACCCAGCAGTAATGTTTTAATATTAATTTTGGAACTCTCTCAGAGACTGTGCATTTTGTATTTGTCTTTGAACCTGGAAACATCCTCTCATCAGCACTCACCTTGCTAAAAGTAACTAGATTACACTGATTTCTCTTACAGATAGATAGGAATGCTTCTTCTTCTTCTTCTTCTTCTTCTTCTTTTCCAGGTTAAGGGTCACCACAGTAGATCTCCTTGTTCACTCATGATTTGCAGTGGAGTTTTATGGTGTCGAGTTGCCAGCCCGGCACCCAACCTTCCACAGAAGGCACACACATGCACACACTCAGGGCCAATTTAGAGTATCTAATCAACCTACAGCATGTCTTTGGGATGTGGTAGGAAACCAGAGCACCCAGAGGGAACCCATGTGACCACAAGGGAGGACATGCAGACTCCACACAGAAGGCACCCCAGCTGAGGATCGAACCGGAGAACCTCTTGCTGTGAGGAGGAAATGCTAACCGCTGCACCACCGTGTCCTCCCTTAGAGATAGATAGGAATATATAAGATTATTTTAGATGTATTCTGTATTTGTTTGAGACTGTCCTGCAATGTTGTTTTAAAATATTTCCCTATGATTCTAAACTATATAGCCACTGCGTTGAATTATGGAATATTGTCTTGTTCTTTTATTTATTATGAAATATATTTAAATCCTTTAATTGTGGCTGGCTTGTTTAGAGATATTTTAGCTCTTAGAGTACTTGTATATGTATTTGGTGACACTGTATAGGCCACTCCAATAGCCTTAGTCTTGGTCACACTTACCATTTGGATAGTAGTAACATTACACAGTAGAATTGGTCACCCTTTGGGAAGGGCCTTATAGTAGCTGATAAGTAGTGGTTGGTGACAGCTGGTACTACCTTATAGTCAGGGCAGAAGGGGGCATAGCTAGTGAACCTGTGCCATCCTTCCCCAGGAGTGTCTGTGTGTTTGTATATAAATCAAATCTCAAAGTGTGTGTGTGTGTGTGTGTGTGTGTGTGTGTGTGTGTGTGTGTGTGTGTGTGTGTGTGTGTGTGTGTGTGTGTGTGTCAGCTACTTAGGCAGGGACACAAAGCACTGGTTGGACAGAGAGGGTACTGGTGGCTTTGGTGTGACCACTCAGCTGAGATCTTAACCCAATAGCTGTGCTAGTGGAAAGTCTTATTGGGGATCTGGAGAAAGAGGGAAAAAACAGCCCCAGACTGACTGTGATCTCTGTGTGCTCTTAAGGGAAATTTTACTTTACTTTGTGTGCACTTGTCATCCTCCCAATGTGCATGCCCCTCACTGGTGCTAGTAGTGAGGGTTGAGGCTCCTTGATTATTAGACCAGTGCAGGGGCATCACAGTCCAGACTGTCATCAAATATACTAATATGTATCAAATAAGAAAAAGGAGTGTAGAGATAAAATAAGATAAAAGATAAGATAAGCTAAGATAAGATATGATTCCTTTATTGTCATTGCAAAAGTACAATAACATTTTTAGCAATTCTCCTAAGGTGCATTCACCTATAATGTAGAGGGACTAATAGTCATGAGCAGAGGGGGATAGGGACACAATGACTCGTATATCTGTCTGCACAAACTAAGTAAAGAGATGTGTCACAAAATCTGATGGTGGTTTCAAGCTGATGGGTATCCTGTGATGTCTAAGTACACTGGGAGGAGGAATGTATCATAAGAATCTGTGATGGTGGTCTCAAGACATTTACAATTTCCATCTGAGATGGGGTAAGTTCCCACTAAGTTATCATGGCCTGACATGGGAAAGAGTCCCATATTGTTGGGTGTTCTGCATCATACATAACTTCCTCCTGCTTCAATGTGTTTGGGGTAACAGTGTATGATTATGATCTGCTATCAGTACCTTGGCTTGCTAGCTAGGGCTTGTAGCACCCTAGGTGAGGATTGTGGGCAACTGCGGGACCATGTCTTGATGATGCAGATTGACTGTTTTGGCATCCCATGATGAGATATGATAGCTCATGGTACAATTTCAGATGCAGGTGCAGACTCTATACCCTATGATAATCCCAACAAGATCACTCCTTGTACATACCCTTCCTTGATCTGAGACAATACTGCTAATGAGTGTAGTAATAGCTCATTAGAAATACACTGCATGGATGTAGACATGGCAGTGGTGTGTACTACCATAGACCTCAGTAAACCCATCACTATTATGTTTCTGGTTGCCATATCCTCGTAACATGCTGGACAGGATTGGAACAGATTGTGCTAGAAAGATACAGCAGCACCTCTATTAAGAGATCCTGAGGGTTGCTCAAATGTCTAGACCACCTGTTAACTGTAACAGCATAGGGGATCCAGAGAGGTTGTGAAATGGTGGTTACAACCACATCAGTGGGAAAGTATGCTGACATAACCAAAGGGGAAGCATTACTGTTGTAGTTATCACTGGAGATCCATTCCATACTTGGGATGGTGTGCATTCACTATGGACAAAATCAAGCTTTTATATGAGTATGGCCACACATTACATCTCTGTGGAGGATTTATACTCAGGATGGAGACAGACAGTACCACTATTTCATCACACTGTGACTCAGATATCCATGTCTTACTATCATCAACATCAGCCCCAGCAAAAGAGCCAACATCAGCATGTCACCATGCCACAGCCTCTATAGATGTGATCACACATGCACTCTGCCTTGCAGCTATACATAAAAGACACATTGGAGTGAGCATGAGTATCCATGCCATTGCAGTATGCACAATAAGGTTGCTCATGTATGATGTACCACAAAGTCAATCTACCTCTGTAATCATCCTGACTTGCGTAGATGCCTGTGTACTTAAAACAATACATAGACAATGATTGCTGTGGTCAGACTGTGGTGTCTATATGCAGTGTAAATGGAGAAGGTAGTGGTTTGGCAAGATGGTTAAGGTCTTCACCTCACATATGCAAGGCATAGGGGGTGATTCTGACCACAGGTTATAATTGGGAAGCATGATTAGGCTTAGTAGTGTTCAGCCAAGTAATCACCCATGAACTATGAACCCATGAACAGATGTCTGGTGAAAGAGGTATTAACCTGTACCAGCAACAACCATGTTTTGTGCAGGTGGGTCCATCCTGATGCCAATGCCCAATCTCCCAAGGAAAATCCCAGAACTAGCTTCTGCCTAAAAGGACACCAAAAACTCATCCCATGTATCTGAGGTGCGTGGACCACAGACTGTCCCCATCTTGAAATAAAGAATCAACATGGTGAGCTGGAAAGAAAGTATGTAAACCATAGGGAGTATCACTCCATTAAATGCCACGTGGTCTGTAATGCACAAGGTATTGTCTACAATGTGACTGTGACCTATGCCAATATCTTGTGAAGGGTGACTTCACCAAGGCCATCTTATTGGTGATGCTGAATATGCCTTGCTGTCATGGCTACTGACACCCATCTGAAATTCATAGAAATGACTACAGCTATGCCCTATCACAAACCTGGGTTATTGTGGAGTATGTGTTTCAGTTGCTAAAGGCATGCCTTTGCTGCTTGGATGTATCCAGTTGTGCCCTACTGTATGAACCTGGCACATGCACAAACATATTTTTCAGTCTGTGCCATTTTTCATAATATCATTCTTAGGAACCAGTTGAACCAGTGAGGCCTTTTACAGGATGGACTTGTTACATTACAGCATGCAGTAGAGGGCGGGTGAGTAAGATGAGGACTCAGTGGAGGACCGAGCAGCAGGGGATTAACTTGCTGGGTGAAGCGGGGTACAATACATTGTGGCACTGCCAAAGAAACAAAGTTGGCGTACAACTTTGGTCCATAGTAAAGCACATCCTCAACAGCAAATGTGATGCATACAAACCAGTCTCTGCTTAATCTTGCATTGGCTTGCCAAACTATGCATTAGACATAGGCAAACAAAGTAACAAAATGCAAAGGCCATGTCTCGATTACCATAATAAGCACAGGTGTGGAAGAGAGCACATATAAGCAAAACCTTCCACAAGAAAATGTGCAAGTGTTGCAGAAACTGAAAATGCAGTACTGAAATGTATGAACGATGTTGGGCTGCATGGAATTATTGAGGAATGTTCAATGAGGAGCCGCAGGCAGTAGGTGTTTGAGTGTGTGAGGCAAGGGGAGCTATAGTGTCTGTGTGTGTCTGTATGCTGGGACACAACTTCAACAGTTGTTGTAGCCATGTGTCTTGATGTCATGGACAGATCCAAGGTATGCACAGAAGGTGAGTGGCCACACCATGTACAGCCCCACCTATAGGCATTACCCCTACAAGCAGTATCTCACGTAGTGCAATGGCCTTGTCTTGATGTAGGTGTACTACATTACCATAACCTTCTTCCATAAACAGATGTGCCATAACCGCTTGCTTGCCCTCTGCTGGCCATAGGACCTCCACATCTGATGCT
Source organism: Protopterus annectens (assembly GCF_019279795.1). Classification (NCBI taxonomy): domain Eukaryota; kingdom Metazoa; phylum Chordata; order Ceratodontiformes; family Protopteridae; genus Protopterus; species Protopterus annectens. The sequence continues at coordinate 912,002,381 of NC_056734.1, forward strand.
GTCATGGAAGTGCTACCTACTGCAAGACAGTGATATTAGCCATCTATTTCCCTATTTCCATAAAGGCTACCATCTGTGGAGGCATATGATATTTGAATGCACTGCACAATTCTGTCACAGGACGTGTGACCATAGGAGGACATATCTAGAAAAAGCATGTGCTCAGTTCTGTCAAAGGTGTCAACTATACTGGAGATGCACTTACACAGGTCATGTCGCACACCCTGTAGCACCCTTACCATGTCTTCAAAGGCTGAGGTGACATTAGCCTGTGCCTCCATGATGGGGCTGTACATACTTTATCTGATGGCCATCTATACAACTATTGGAGATGGAGGGTGGTACCCATGTCTTTGACATATTCCATTCCCTATACCCATCTGTTTCCCCCAGGCCTATGAGATTCTGGTGGACACTGATGCCCATGCCTCAGGGAGAGATACAGCACAATCACCGCTAGTGACCATTGTATCCTGTCCTGTGTGGTTGCATTTATATCTTTGTTATCCACCAGCATAGAGGCTGTATTTTGGTCTGTGTTTGATTTCATTGTCACACTCCCTCTGCTAAAGGAATGACAATGTGCTCCCTGATTGTGCTAGCTGTTCAGTCCCATCATAGTTAGAGTCTGATGAGTCTCCAATATTAGGTAGTGGAATTTCCACAACGGTAGTGCTTTATAGACAATCATCTGTGAAGTCAGCAAAGTGCAAAGACATTTTCATGTAATACTCATCACCACTGGCATTTTATTTTATTTATTTTATTTTGTTTGTTTTCCAAGATAGAGCACTATTTCTATTGGCATTTTTCAGACTCTTTCAGGCAGATTCAAGGGACTCAAACCTTGCACCACTGGACCACAGGAAAAACAGCTCTTTAATCCTTTAAGCCAACTGCCAGACATATTACTCCCTGTAAAAAATGCATGCTACGGTGTTAAGCAACAATAATTTATAATAGAGTGTAACATGTTTGGCTGTCTGGGAAGGAGGTATTTTTGGTGTGACTATAGCACATGCAGCAAACAACATCAGCTGAAAATACAGGAATGAATGAAGCAATCTAAATCTCTTACTGTACTACAAGGATATCAATACCCACCTGGGGCTTCACCAACAGTTACCACTGGAGTGCACTAAAGCTCATCTCTAAGGTCCAACACCAGACTGCTGGACTGAGAGGAGTCCATTCTCCCTCTGAGAGATACCAGAGACATTTTCTCTCTCTCTCTCTCTCTCTCTCTCTGTCTGCCTCTCTACTCTGTTAAAGGCTGCTCTGCAGAAGGTCCCTTTCCCATCATTCTTCCTTCTTGTTCATGGCACAGAGCATGCTTCTCAGCAACATGGGTGAAATCAGTGTCCTGATGTCTCACCTATTCCTAAATGTGGTCCTGTTTTCCATATAATTTGTTCACACAATAATGCCCACCCATATATGGCGCTCCAGTAAGCGTGATCAGAAGTCTCCTACCCATGATGACAGAGAACCTGCAGCTGAACATTTTGCTGTGCAGATAAAAAAAAATCATAGTCTGCGTAAGACACTATACACTGCATTTACAGTTGTTCAGGATGCACTACATTGCACATGTAAAGCATGTCTGGGCTACTTCTATACATTTGATTGATGTTGCTTACACACACACACACACACACACACACACACACACACACACACACACACACACACACACACACACACACATGAAAGACAACTCCTATCCTCCCAGAAAAAGTAGCATGTCATGACAAATAATTACATCTAAGGTACTTTCTCCTATAAATATGTCACACTATTTTTGAACCTATAATTTGCAATACATAACCTTCAACAGGAACAGCAAATTTTAATACCTGTCATGGTCAGTGAACATTTCCAAACATTTACCAAGCAGGGTGTAAGGGCAACCTGCTAGGATTACAAATCATAACAGTGGCTATACAGACATAACAACAACCTTTACAAACTCTGTAGTGACAACCCTTGTGTACAGTGTGAGAATGTTCATAATAAAACCACTTACAAGAAATTCAGCATAAAGAAAGCATGGCAATGCATGTTTGGGAAGGAGAAAGCTATACAAATCTCATTCCTTTCTGGGTGTGCCTCCACTTAGAAAGGCAATACCTTTACATACCTTACTGTGATTCACTGCATAACCTTCTTTCATTAGAGACATTACCTATTCCCACACATCAATTACATGTATAGAAATAATTCTTTACATTAACTACTACCAGAAAAAATAATGTACTTACCTTGAGAAAGTAGGACTGTTACTTTCACAAAAACTAATTGTCTGTAGCAGGTGCAGTGAATTCTCAAACTTCTTCTGTAGCACAATGAGGCCCTCTGCAGGTACCAGAGATTATATGACTGAGACAATTATGAAATATGGATTTAGCTCATTAATGTCACTGAATTCCTCTTTCGACATGCGTTGCCCAGTCAGGTAACATCACATCCAATTCTACACAGCCTTGTGTACATGTTTGAGCAACTGCAGGGTGCATTGTACATTTGTGGTCAATAATATGACACGGGATGTATATGTAGTTCCACATTTTACCTTCTTCAAATGGAGTTGCTATAGTGCAAGCTGCATTCACGACTGGACTATAATCAAATGGATGACATTTTTTACACAACATGGTACACTGTTTCAGTATTCTGCCATGGCACCATCCATAACATAGCCCGCCACAAAGGAAAAACTGAGTTACCCAACATTGTGCACCAAATTATTAAACAGATAATGAGCATGGCGGCAGAATGTCAGGCATTCTTGTCTGCTATGACTCAGTGCTCAAGTGTATCTGCTGAGGGGCTACACTTTAATGAGCTAAACAGTGGTGCACAGAAAAATGTACAGTTTTCCTCCATTTCTTATACCATGACCACTGGGACTATTTATTACAGGAAAGGTATGAAGGCCTGAATATAAGGATGATGTACAGCACTCTATGGCCAGGACAGTCAGTACTGCAACTGTATCCAAAGCACTTGGAAGTCAATGACTTAAAGAGAAGGCATCCTGATGTCCTTGACTGTGGAGGTCAAGCTTACTACCAGACCACCATTAAAGCACTAGAAATATTTCTTCTCAATTGCACATCTATACTGCCAGTGACTTACGTATAGAACTTAGATATACCTCTTCTTGCTCCAGAGACCGTGATGCCACAGTTGAGAATGCACATATGTATAGGAGGAAGTTAGAGTGCCTTAAGGAGCTGGGTTAAATACACTTGCTTGTTACAGTTCTGGTTTGAACATCTTCTTAATTCTTATATATGCTGCAGATAGCATGTATACTAAACTTATAGCTGTTGGCTGCAACCATAGTACTTGTCCTTTACAGGCAATTCTGCTCCAAATGACATATGTCAGTGCTAGCAATATGCGCTGTAGTGCTACACAGCATTTGCACCTGCTGTAGTACATTACAACTGTATGGCTATGGACGTTGTCTTTTAATACATTATGGTTTTCCACACATTTTCCACACAAAATTAGAGGCTTGGGCATACTTATCAATTGGACAGTCACGCCAGCCAATTAGAAAGGACTGCATGCAACAGAACAGGCTTCAGATGTGCTTCACTGTATCTGGTATTATACAAGTAAATGGTTTACTGTGTACAGCCTGGGAACTGCTCCATTTAAGGGACACTACATGAAGCAATGTGGGAATTTGATCTGAAGAAGCTCTGACAAGGGTGAAAGTGCTCATCTCTTGTTTTAATTTAATAAACCATGGTGTAAACGAGAAATTCCAGCTTAAATCCTCTTTTCTTACTTTTAATAAGAATGCAAAGAGATCTTTGACAAGGATCTTAAATAAGAAGTTGTGACAATGGCCCCTTTTAGTAATTCGTATGCCAGTATTTAGAGCAGTCGTTCCTGTACAACTAGCTTTCCCTTTTTATTGATTTGTTATTCCTTAAGGAAACTGTTTGCTACCCTTAAGGTTGGAAAACTACATTTCCTTCACACTACTTTATGTCATCTGTATATATGTATACACACACACACACACACACACACACACACATATATATATATATATATATATATATATATATATATATATATATATACACACACACACACACACACACACACACACACACACACACACACACACACACACACCAATAGGCAATTTCTAGGAGCAGCAGCTTACCTACATGTTTTTGTTATATCAGATAAAATCTTGAGAACCCAGTAAAAACCTTAACAAACATAATAGGGTGATTGTATAAACTTTACACAAAAGGCATAACATCAAAGAACAATACTGGAGAACCAAGTGCTGTAAGCAGTAACCCTAACTGCTGCAGGAAAGAAATTCCAGTTACAAAATAAGTTGTTAAATCATAAAATTGTATTCCCGTTTAAGATCTAGGGAAAGTAGCAAACAAATTTAAACTACGACCAGCATATATGAATCAAACAGCAAAACACATATACTGATAGCCACTGAATTACCAATAGAAAAAATGTTACTTGGCAGCAAAAGAAAATAAAACACCAAATACTGACACTAAGCATTAACTAGTAATGAAGGACAAAAGTACTAAAAAAATAGTCACACAAAAAAACTGAAGGATTTATTACCGGTTAAAATCATTACTAGTAAGTCATAAAGATTTTTTACTGAAAAATATGTTCTTTGGCTTGATTTTAGCACAATTATTTCACAGTAATTTTAAACGAAACAGACTGCTCAATTCAATAAACTCCATGTAGGTTCCACACAGAGCCTATATGGAGTGAAGTCACATGTGTGATACTGTGCATCTGCAGCATCACCCAATCCCATGCCATGAATATTAATGAAGCATGGCACACATAGGGGAGGATTCACGGCTTGCCCTGGTGTTACTGGCCACGAAACCTGTGTAGTAAATGAGGATCATTCCAGGGCAAAGGGTAAGCATGCATTTTCTGAAAAATATGAAGTATGGAGCACAAATGTATATGTCATGATATATTGACTGCAATCTTCAGTGATTTTACAACAAACCACCCATTTTACAAAGAAAAGGCCAAATATATGATGGCAACATCTGCACATTCAGCAAAACCGTGGACAGTCTGCTTTTTGTCTTTTATTTAATTTGTTTTATCGATTTTATTTTTCAATATTTCATTTTTTCATTTATTTATTTATTTTAATTGCCAGTGTTTGCCTGATGCCCTTCTTGGCATAAACATGTGTAGGGTTGCTTACCTGGTTTGCGCAAAGTGCAGCAGTGTACAAACTGCAGAAATGGACCACCCTGGTTGTAGACAGCACCCAGGCAGCCACACATATGAACCAGATGCATTCAGTTAATATTGTACATTGTGCAACCACGGTAAGCAGCATCACGCTAGGGTTAACAATGAAAACCTTACAATAACTATCAAGATAGCAGATGTCCATCTCACTAATCCTGCAGCAGCAGGTGTTAAGTTTAGGGTGGAGTGCAGATAGTACAGGGTTCTACCACAGGGTGTGCAAACTTTGTTTTACTGTTGCGATAGTGTAGATTATAGCAATAAAGTGCAAGATACACAACCATTTTTTCAATCTTCTTCTTGTAATAGCTCCAGGTGTAGGAGAACCATATATATGACAAAGTTGACTAGCCCATTTACACAAGTGCCTGTATACCTAATAAGCTAGAAATCTCTTTGTTCACCACTGTTGTGCATCACTTACTATATCGCAAACATGGTGCCTTGCAGTGCACACTCTTCCCTAACATGTTTGTGCAATGGTAAACGATATGCAATGTTTTCAAATATTGCAAATTCAAAATGAGTTGCACTCTCAGTAAGCCCGAGATGTGGAATAGGAGAAAGCTTGAACTCAGGTTGCTGCAGCAGGACTATTCTGGATCAGTATATAAATCTGAAGTCTGGAATAGTGTTGCCAAGGCCTTAACCAGTGTGACAGGTATCCCTCGCACAGGTGAGCAATGCATACATCATTTTAATGATCTCCGGAGGAGAAAGCAAGATACGTTTGAGATTTGGATCAGGGAATGTCAGGCATGGGACACTCCACAGATGTGTAATTATAAATTTCATTGAGTAATTGTAAGAATTAAAAGCTGAATATAGTCAAGACTGGTATTCAAAATGGTGTTCTGTTCTGTTTTTCCACAGCTGCTGAGGAGAGAGTCTCGAATGTTTGAGCCCATGCTGTACGTTTAACAAGGATGCGAGAAGTATGTGGTATGTATACATCAGAAGAGTACTGTCAAATAGTATTTTAAGAATAATAATTTTTATAGTAATTTTGTAGCATTAAAAGTTAAGGACAACTTAGTTGGCATTTAATAGAATTGTATTAAACTGAGCATGCATATCTCAACTGTAAAAGAAACTATGCATGCTGTAGTCTGTAGTACAAAGCAGTGGTGCCATATTCTCAAATAACTATAGGCATGCACCTCTAAACTGTAAAGGGAAAATTATTTATGCAGTAATCTGTAGGACAAAAGAACAGTACAGTATTTTAGCATAGCCGCCGGCTGTGTGTTCAAAAAATGCACTTCCCAAATATACAATATAGTTAGCTTTTTATCATTATCGGAATCTAACTTCATACAAATGACTTTCTGTAATCTGTATTCAATATAATTGGAAAACACATATGTATCAAGCTGAGCATGCATATACCAACTGTAAAAGAAACTATGCATGCCTTAGTCCGCAGCACAAAGCAATTGTGCCATATTCTCAAATAACAGTGGGCATGCATCTCTAAACTGTAAAATGAAAAGTATGAGCACAGTCGTCTGTAGGACAAAAGAAGTATTTTCGCATAGTCATAGGTTGTAGGTTCAAAAACCACACTTCCCAAATATATACTACTGCTATATTTTCATCATTATTGGAATGTAACTGCACATCTCTATAGCAGCGACACAAATGACCTTCTGTAATCTTTATACTTGGAACATGCATATATGAAGTATATGCACACATCAAGGATTGGTGGCTACAATCTCTACTATAGTGTGCCTCTGTTATAAACTGGGTTGTGTTAAAATTAAGGAAGAAACTTGTTAAAGGAGTTTGTTGTCTTAAAAGCAAAGGTAACAGGGAAGAGTAAAATAATTGTATCAGTGCTTTGTATGTCACATATAAAGTCACTAATGTTCTCCCTTTTTTCCTTTCACAACAATGTTTTTTTTCTCTCTCTCCCTTTTGTGTTTATTATTTTGATATCTTTTTTGGGGGAAAGTTTATTATTTTATTTGTTTGTGAGTTTACTTTTTTATTTTTTGTTTTTCATAGCATAGCAGGGTAGGACTGTCCTACAAGGTCCACCTACACCAAACCATCAGCTACAGCGCCACAGCCCAGCATGTCTGGTGCAATACATGGTAGCACCCCCTCTGCCACCCCTACACTTCCTGGCCCCTCAGGTAGTTCTGCCCCAGAAGAGAGGCCTGTGGCTCCCTCCAGTTGCAGTATCAGAGGGGATGAGTTTCTCACCTGTGATAAACTGCCAGGCATGGTGCATAGGCTTGTGCTCCTCACTCTTGGCAAATGCCTATGCCAGATGGAGTATCTGCTCTCCATCCTAACACAGAATACCCATAGGTGGTGCAGATGTCAGGCAGTGAGATGACAGTAATGGCAGTCCACTGGATGAGGACTAGTTTCTCACTATCAACTGTCACAATGTGCATGGGACCTAGATTTCCCACCCCTCCCCATCCATGGTATTCACCCACCTCATGTGTCCTTCAGCATCCCTGTCTCTTGTCTTGTTTATCCTGTCTGTCTGCAATTGCTTCCTCATCTGCCTAACTAACTTCATCCATACATTCCTACATCCGTTCCCCAACATTTATGACATGATAAACAAGACAAGAGACAAGTACGGTAAAGGACACATGAGGTGGGTGAACACCATGAATGGGATGAGGGTATGAATATTGCAAACCCTGGACATTAAGTTGGATGTCAGTGAGAATCAAGTCCTCACTCACTGGACTGTCATCACTGTCACCTCACCGGATTGATGGCTACAATGTCTAATGTTTGTGTCTCCTTGTATTATTTAATTCAACAATGGAGTACAGTGTCTCCAGCGGGTGTAGGTGTGCACCAACAGTGCAGTGCACAATCCTATGCACCATGCGTGACAGTTTGTCACAGCTGATAAACCCATCCCCTCTGCCACTGAGCCCAGAGGGATCCATAGGCCTGTCCTCCTGTCGGATCTACTTGAGGGGCCAGGTATTGCAGAAGTGGCAGAAGGGGTGCTACCAGGTACTGTACCAGACATGCTGGGATGTGCTGCTGTAGCCAGTGGAGTGGGGGTAGGGGAATCCCATGGGACATTCCTACCCCACTATGCTGTGGGAAAAAGAAAAACTAAAAAAGTTAACACAAAAAAGGAAAAGAACCCCCCCCCCCAAAAAAAAAAGAGTGAAAAGGGTTGGGTGAGAGAAAAAAGAGAGAACAATAGTAATTTCATATGTGATATACACAGCACTGATACAATTGTTTTACTCTATTCTGTTACCTTTACTTTTAACACTACAAACTCCTAACAAATCCTTTGTTTACTGTTCAGACTACCCAGCTTCTAACAGATGCACATTAATGTTGTCCAAATATACTGATTACCATTTATAGCAAGCCAGTGGTGACACTGCTTTACAGCTTTGATTTTACTTTGCAATAATGCTGAAACCTTAGCATATTTAATATATTTTATATATAAATATATATATATATATATATATATATATATATATATATATATATGGATTTACTTTGACCCAGCAAATATAAGTTTCATCGAAACGTAAATTTGCGACCTCATTTACAGGAAAATGCATTTTTTTCAAAAATGCACTTTTGTGTAAAAACAAAAATAAAACCTAAACCAAAAAAAAACGAAACACAATTCTGCAGGGGGGCAAGCCCTTCCGCACCCCCCTGCACCTCCCATACCCACCCTACTTTAATATTCTCACTGCAAGATTACACTATAGTGGGGAAAAGTGAATATTCCCTTATCCCCACTCATCCACGATCTTAGGCATAGATTGCTTAGTTGTACATCAACAATAAACATTGATTTACAACTAACGTTACATGCAAACTGCATGTTTTTATTTCTTTTCTGTTCTTTTTTTTTTTATTTCTGTTTTTACATGAAAGTGCATTTTCAAAAATATGCACTTTCGCATAAGTGAGGTTGTAAATTTATATTTTGATCAAACGTAAATTCGCTGGATCAAATGGGATCCATATATGTATATCTATCTATATATGTATTTAAATATATATATATATATATTTAATGTATTTGGGAAGTGTGGATTTTGAAGTCACAATCTATGACTACTTTGTAATAATGAACTGTTGTTCTACCCTTCATAATCATGCTACTAAAGTTAAGAAATTAATGCTAAGTTTCATAGAACTACAGTATATATGTAATAAATAAATGTGTCATAACTTTTTAATGCTAAAATAACCCCACTGTTGGGATGCATACATACCACATGCATCTCGCATCCATGTCAATCTAGTGGGATGGTTTCACACATTCAGTGCCTGGTCTGTGATGGCTGCAGAAAATAACAGAGCACAACAGAATACTATTAAGCATATCAGCATACCTCTCAACCTGGAAACATGAAAAAATCTAGGCAAATGCCCATGAAAAGTAGGTAGAACTGGCCAAAAATCTGTATGCTGATTAACATATATTTGCATACATAATTATGCAACCTCACCCACTGTAATGGAGTTGTGGGATACCAATATTCAAACTCAAATTGAAGAACAGACAAAATATTAAACACAAAATATCACCAGAGTACCATATACAGATATAAATAAAATCTGTACAAGCGATGGCTGACTATCAAATGTATCACATAAGCATAAATAATGAAAAGAATTACACAAAGTTGCTGCTAAAAAAAGCTATTCATAAATAGTAGCACTGCTACAAATATATTTGTGAATGAAAAATAGCAACAAGGATTGTGCAAGGCTGCATGCTGTTTATGATAAGGAGATTTATGCAGTAACAAAAGATGACACTGTAGGCAAATACTTAAGCTACTATGAACACAACAAAGGGCCATTAGACAGACTTCCAAAAGGACATGGCTGCATATACCAGCACTTCTTTAACCATTTAAGCAGTCTGACCAATGAATAAAGTGTCAGCAGGGAGCAATGCACACAAATCCATGGGTCCTTTTACTGAAGGTGTGAAAAACAAATGATAGGTCATTGGAAATGTGGTTAAAAAATTTGGCATGCTGCAAAGCAAGATATAGTATACACAATTTTTGCAGAAAGTCTGCACTGTGCAACAGCACCTGATGTCCCAGCTTCAAATACGCAAGTGAGGTTAAAAGGATACAAGCACACAACTACAAACTGTAACTGTGTCAGTAATGACATATGCTTGTTAAATTAGCAGCTAAGCAATTAATTGCAGACTTTCAGTGTAAAAACTTTAGTATATCACCTCCAAATTTAGGATATATGTCACAAAAAGGACTGAAGAAGTTGGAGTATTCTCTCCAACGAAAGCGCTTACTTAAATAAAGTTTTTGTGTTCCTGAAGCCTGCTCGCATCATCTTTACTTTAGTTTTGCTGTCTTAGAAGTTTTTTTATCACAAAAAGTACAACTGATTGAAGGGGAAAAGCTGTACAGACATTTAGTTTTACAAGTCAGAAATAGTTGTCTACACTCAGTCGTGGGAGGCAATCGACAATCTGAAGCTGGTGTACATTTTCAAAACTCCTCCCTACACCCTTACTGGGTATTGGGTAACTATATTTTATAAGTTTTTTTTTTAAACTCTTTGAGCACAATTACACGGCCTATAAACAACTTAAGTATTTTAAATGACTATGCAGCACTAGCACCAACTACACATAACCAGATACCTGAATGCCCAGTCTTCAGGAGTAAAGGAAATACTCAGTAAGAGACTTTATGAATACATTTTGTCAACAATTTAAGTTGTTAGTTTTTCTGCAGTGGCATTTATTTTAAGTGCACATGTTACAAATTTATGTGGCATACAGTAATGGGAAATAACAAGCTTTAGAGGGTAAACATCCTCCTACTACCCTCTTGCCCCCGCAAAGACCATTAAAAAATTGTGCAGCAACTCCCACATCCTCTGTGAAAACTAAAAAAAAATCTCTCAACAACAAAGCAGTATACAGTTTCTAAAGGAAACTTACTTCTTTGACCTACGCAAATCAAATACACTAATTTATTTAAAAGCACATAAAGAAGCAACTCCAAACAACAAAAAGATAACAAACTGATTGAAAAAAGGTTCTGTTGTTACTCTTTGTAAGCACTAAATAAGCTGCAAATTAGTACAACACTCAACTTTCCTCACTTGTCTAGAGGAAAGCAGTTTTTAGGACTTAATAAATAAGCACCTATCCAGGCATGTCTAAGGGTCAGCTCCTGGTGATTTCTCCTGTCTACCTCATGAATCTGGGCATCTTGGGGCAGTGCAGCAATTGCCTCATGTACACAGACAACCCTCTCCTCCTACCATCCAACACTACAACCTGTGAGAGATGCACTTATATAGCCAAACTGGAAGCAAAGGTCTCTTCACCCAAGACTGGACAAGATAGTCAAGAGGAGAAGGTAAACACTTGCACCACACCACACTCATCACATAGTCCCTCAAAACCTACACCACCAAAACACACACATAGAAACACAAAACACACACCTACATTCGAGGAGGCTCTCAATAAAAACCTGCCCAAGCATCAAGGACCTCCAAAGTACAAACACAAGCAAACTCCACCCCCCCAACACAACCCAAATGACACATAGCCCACAAACTCAGTGTGCCACTCACCCACAGCCCATAAGGCATAATAACGTACCCAACACTCTAGTCATAGGTGAGTCTATAGTCAGACACACTGATGTTCCACTCAACAAGCTTAACAAAGAGAAAGTTACGTTCAGCTGCCTGTCAGGTGCCAGGATCTGCCACATAATGCACGCAATCAGGTCACTCCACAACAAGTACAAATATGACACTGTCATTGTCCATGCTGGTGTGAATGACCTGCGATGTACCTCCCTGGACTACATGAAAAGAAACATGGAGGAGCTCTCTGATCTTGTAGTGCAGGCAGTTATAGGTTCATAGGTTAGTACTAGGCTAATTGCCCTTGTGGACCATTTTAAGCCTAGCCAATTACCCCACATGAAAATCAAACCCTGCACCTTGTGTTTGCTAGGTAAACACCTTAACCATTATGCCATCCTCTAGCCCTGAGTAGCATCCTGCAATCACCCAGAATGATACCACAGTACAAGGACAAAATGATTGACTTCAACAATTGGCTATGCTTCTGGTGTCATTCTAAGGGGATCCAGTATTTGTCTGCCTGGGATGACATGATCGACAGACCATGATGCTTTGCCAGAGATGGCCTGCACCTGTCGTTCTTGGGATTCTGGATACTGGCAAAGGCTCTTGCCACCCCTATAGTGCCTTTTTTAGGTAAGGTTCAAATGACAAATTCACCACAGTAACAGGTACAAGTAAGCAAAATCTGAGGGTAATGCTACTCAATGCTAGAAGTCTAAAACTCAAAATGCACTTACTCGAGGCACTCCTTAAAATGGAAAACATCGACATCTGTGCAGTGACAGAGACCTGGTTCAAAGCTCCAGAGAGCACGCCTGCATTACCAGGCTATAATTCATACCACACCTTTTGGCCACCTAACCCGGAACGAAGCAATAAAGGTGGAGGCGTGTCCATATTCATTAAAGATATCCACACCTCCAGGCAAGTTGCACAGCATAATGCATCTGAGATTATCCAAGTGCAACTAATTCTGGGCAAGACTGCAATTCAAATTGTAACTTGCTACAGACCCTCCCACCATGCCCCAGGATTCCCACTGCTCATTTCTTGATACACTGGAAAGTATTAGGGTACAACCCAACACCCTAATAATGGGTGATTTCAACTACCCCACCATTAACTGGGAAAACTACTCATGTACCAACTCTTTTGCTCAACGTTTTCTGGAATTCATAAATTCCAGTGCCTTGGATCAACTTATTCACACCCCCACCAGGGGATGCAATATCCTAGACCTGGTCATTACCAACATGGATGACCTGTGTTCCATACCAGAGGCCAGCTCCTTGTTGGTCAGATCCGACCACAAGCTAATCACCCTAGACATCCACATCCCGCTCCCACCCCCCCCATTAGGAAAACAACCATAATAAAATTATCCAAAGCCAACTTTATGCTTCTTAAGACAGAAGTGGCAAACTTCATGACACCCATGCAGATGGACAATGGAGGTACGACTGCTGAATCCTACACAAATGCACTTTATAAGCACTTACACGAGTGTATGGCTCATGCTATCCTTAACAGAACCTAGATGCTATCCTCCAAAAAAAGGAAGCTAATCTGGTGATCCTCTGCAATAAACAAACTCTACAAAAGAAGAAAGAAACTGTTGCAAAAAAGAGTAAAATCCCACGATTGGAGAAGCTCCCTGGTCAGCCTCAGTAAGAAGCTGAGATCACTCATAAAATCCTCCAAAGCTAGTTATGAAAACAAAATTGCCACTGATTCTAAATACAACCACAAAGCATTCTATAGCTATGTCAAGAATCTCAATGGCAACACTCAGATCTGCTCTGAGTTACAGCACAATGACACTAAATATACAAAACCAACTGATATTGCCAACATCCTGGCAGATAGGTTCAGTGCTAACTTTACCCCGCTCTCACCCCTTAAAGGGCCCATAATTATACCAGAAGAATGCAAAGTTCCTGTAATCATGGCTGCACAGGTAAAAACCTCACACTCCAAAGCCAAGAACACAGCATCCAAGGGACCTGACAACATCCCCGGCTGCCTTCTACACAAACTATAGAATGAACTGGCACCCCACCTAAGTACCATGTTCAATCATAGCCTCACCTCAGGCTTTGTGCCCATTGAATGGCGCACTGCAACGGTTATCCCACTCCACAAAGGGGGGGCATAACTGACCCCGAGAACTACATCCCCATTAGCCTGACGAGCCTGGTCTGCAAGGCCATGGAACGTATCATCATGGAACTCATAAACAAAGACATTGGAAATCTCCAAACTCTGGACCCCACACAGTTTGGGTTTGTAAAAGGCAGAGCATGTCTCCTAAACCCGATAGACTTCTTTGAAACAGTCACCAAAGCCATAGATGAGGGTAAGGTGGTTCACACAGCCTATCTAGATCTTGCCAAGGCGTTCAACACTATCCCCCACTCTGGAATTATAGATAAACTCACTAAACAAGGTATAAATCCCTATGGCACAAGATGGGTTGCCAACTGGCTTACTGACAGAACCCACACTGTGAAAGTAGCAGACTCCAAATCAGACTTCAGACCAGTGACAAGTGGAGTACTACAGGGTTCAGTCCTGGGTCCTCTCCTGTTTGGTATCTACTTCTATGACGTACAGGCTAACACAGAAGTCTTTGGCTAACTAAATTCGCAGATGACTGCAAACTAGGAGCAATAATCAAAAATTCCTAATGATGTGGACATCCTACAAAAGGGCCTCACTGAGACAGATACCTGGTGTCAAAGCCATGGTCTCAAGCTCAATGCCAAAAAGTGCATTGTCATCCCCTTTGGTAAAAACTCTGTACCCATGAACTACTACATAGGCGGTAGTCTACTTAACACTGAAAATGTGATGAGACCTTGGGACACAGGTGGACAGTAGTCTCTCCTTTGATAATCACATTGCCACAGTGGTCAGGAAATCCTTCTATGTGGCACACCTCATCACAAAAGGTTTCTCATCCAGAAAAAAATAGGTCATTGTTCCCCTCTACTCATCAATGATTAGACCCATTATAGAGTACAACATCCCTTTTGGTATGTACCTCACAAGACATTTACAACAACTGGAAAGGCTACAGAAATGCCTCACAAACAGGATTACTGGCCTCATACAGATGCCCTACGCACATCGACTCAAAAACTCCAGCTTTACTCTATCGCATATCGCCTACTCAGAGGCGATCCCTGTCCAACATACAAAGCTATGTCAGACCCAGAGCTGTTGTACATGCTCCACTTAAAGAAATCACAATCCTTCCAAGCTACATGCTCTATGGACCTAAACCTTGTCACCACAATAAACAGAACATGCTGGAGGGATAGATTCCTGTTCCAGAGACTTCCCATACTCTGGAACAGACTACCTATCTATGTCAAACAGAGCTCCTCATTAGCACTCTTCAAGAAAAATCTTGATGATTGGATGGGTAACAAGAAATTCACCCTGGGGATCACTTCTATGGTTCTGCTTGACAGGGGCACAGGAAAATAATTTTCTTGGGTGGCGAAAGCCAGGGTACCTTTTTGGCTAGGCTTGGCCATAGGGCCAATAGCCTAGTACCTACCTATGAACCTATGAACCTGTAGCTCAAGAAGGAACCAGTCAAAGTAGCAAGACTGTGAAGATGTTAAGCCAGCTAATATTAATGTTTCAGCTGGCTTAACATTTTCGCAATCTTGCTACTTTGACTGGTTCCATTTTAAGCTACACAAAGAAGCAAGCCATCCCTGCTTAATCAATGATTTCCCCTCTATACAAATCTGAAAGTTAAAAATCCAGAAATCATCTGACATTCCTAAACACACAATGCTTGAAAGAAATATGTGAAAAAGTCACGTCTATTTCTATTCTTGCACTCTGAAACACTGGCAAAGCATTTATAGAGGAGACAAGTCTGACAATACTGCAGTTTATCAAAATACAGTAGAACCAAAAACTCCACAGTAGGCGATACTTTTAAATAGTAGGTAACAGAATAATATAAATCGACAGGTTCTGTTAGTGCAAATAGTGTATAATCCATCATCCTACCACTTCATAGAAAAAAGTGGGCAAATAGCTTATCAGTAGACAAAACAATGGAAACTAGTGTGTATGGCGATTACTGCATAGTTAAACAAACAAAATGGTAATACTAATAATAATTGATGAACTTAGGGAACCTACACCATAGACAACATTCTGCATGGTAAAACTTCACTATATGTCAGTGAAAGGGAAGCTCGATACCAAGAACATATCTCCTTAAATTTACATTGAACATAAATGTCATCCCCAAATGGGAAACAAACATTTTATCACCATGGCTAAAAACTGGAAACTATGGATCCAAACTTAATAAGAACTTTAAAATATTATTACTTCCAAATCATTTAAAACTGATGACTGCTGGTGCTTAATTTCTTTTTTAAAATAGCAGGGAAATAAGGAGCAAGAATTACAAAATTAAAAGAGACACTTGCAGAGGCATTACTATGTCCATTTTATTTCTTAGAGGTATGATATCAAATAAAGACCAACTTTACACTCTGCATTATGGGAAACAAGTGCTGCTCATAGCATAACAAAACTAATGTCAATGCTCTATTAAATGAATGTAATTCTTTCTTGGCATGTATAACAATGTTTTGGCTGTGTATATATATATATATATATATATATATATATATATATATATATATATATATATATATAAAATGCTAATTAACCTGCTTTTCTTTTATTACTTATTACTTTTTATGTGCCTACAGTCATGTATATGTATACTGTAGTATTATTTGTTTATTTTATGTTTAATGATGCGGTAAGAACTTCAAGTGTCTCCGAAAGGCTGGCAGTCTGCCTGAGTGCATCACGAAGCTGATGCATGATGACATCAGCCACAACTTGTAAACAAAAAAAAAATTGGGAATTAAAGGGGCCACTCATGAATTCATAGCACCTCATTATGTTGCCCTCAAAACTGGTAAATACGGAGGAATTCGGTACAGTTGAGAAGTATGCATACCAGTCCTGACTATATCCAGCATTTAACTCTGACAAGTAGTCTCTGTAAGAGACACTTACACATCTGTGGAGTGCCACTAGTCCTACATTCCTTGAGCCAACAGTCAAGGGTTTATTTCTTCCTCATCCTGAAGTCTCTGTATTGGTTACTACATTGTTCACCAGTATAGGGAATACCAGTAGCACTGGTCGGAGCCTGGACCAGACTATTCCATGCCTCTGCATTGTAGTCTGATCCATGGTAATTCATCTGCAACAGCCTGGGCCCATGTTCATTGACTAAGAGTGCAACAAACACTTTGGACTCCTGGATACCCCATCTTTGAGCACAAAATCTAAAAAATCTCCAGGAACACCATCCATGCCTATCACAGATTGAGACCAATGTAGAATAATGTTTTCCTGCCAATTGCAGGTATCATGCTTACTGGGAGTGCACAATTTCTGGATTTGCAACATGTGAAAGTGTTCCACATCACTTACCATCTCACAAACATTTTGTTCATGAGTGCATGCTGCCGGGCAATATGTTTGCATGATGGCCAATAGTATTAACTGAATGCATCCAGTATATGAGTGTGGCTATCTGGGTCCTCTTTGCTACATAGGTAGCCTATTTGTGTGGTTTGTGCACTGTTGTCTATGTTCAAATGAAATGTACATAGCCAAAGCCATTTGTGCTAAATGGTGCATCGCACAAAACAGTGGCCAAAACAATGGATAAAAATTGGAGAATTAGTTAAAATATGGAAATCAATCTATGACATACATAGTATAAGTTGTTATTACACATGAGTATGACTACAATGGTCTGGATCCCAACTCTCCCTGGAATGCATTGTTACAAAACAGGAGGGGGAACTTATCTATCTTTGTCCCACAAAAACCTTTACAGCAAATGCATGGCAAAATTCCTCACATAACCAAGTGCAACTGAATGTACACTGATATCAAATCCTGCATGACCTGTTATTTTGAAAATATATTCTATGTAATATATTTGGATGTAGGGCACTTACTGATCACACAAGTTGCTATGATTATTCCTTGCAAATATACAGCTCTGGCTGACCTTTCTGTGTTTCATGGTCTTTCCTCAGTTATCTGACCAGTACTCATAGACATGTAGTGTGTAGGCCAGTCTATATAATTTACCTTAGAATGTGTGAGGATTTTCACTGGGGACAATATGATATGCAGTTGCCATCAAATTAATGGAAGGTTGAATGTACAAATAAGCATAGACTACAATTATGGGGGTGGGGAACAAAGATGGATTCCTATCATGGAACATGCAAGGGTATTATTTTCTTTCTAGGGTGGAGGACCTAGGCTGTGCTACTGTTATGGCACAAACAAGGCTATGTTACTCTTATTATTCTCCTTGTTTTGAATCCTGCCAGTTTGATTTTGTGAGGTGTTGAAGCTGCAAACTACTATGTGTCTCATTACTTTCAAACTTCTCTGTTATGATTTTCCATTTCAAACATATGTTGCTGAAGTGAGGACATCCAGTGATCACCATTACTTTGGGGAGTATTAATGTGTGTATATTTGAGGCCTGAGGCCTACTACTTGCAAATGGACACATACAAATCAAATAAGTCTCCGCTGTCACATGTGACATTAATTTCTGTACACATCTCACACCTTGTAATTTCTTACTGTACCAAATGATGAAATACAAGTACATGCCGTAATATTATTCTACAATACAGTATATGTTCAGGACTGACCTTGTAAATGCAGCAGTTGACACACTATTAATTCAGGGCTGACTGTGATGTAAGTAGTACACTGCCAATACATTGGGAAGTAAAGGTTGTGGATCTGAGGTGAGGCTGGCAGAAGTCATAGGGTTCTTGTATTGTGTCCCTGTTCACCTTGTAGCACTCTACAATATCACAGCATACATGGTATGGACAAGTTAAATGTGGCCAGAAAACCTTTCTCTGTTTCAGCCTAGGCCTATTGGCAGCAGCAGCAGTAGCATTGTCTACAGCCTAACACATACAAATGGAGTTAAGCAGTAGTAGCAGGACCTAACATTCTGTCTATGTAGACTTTCTGTTTCTGTACTCCACTACTTTTGAAATCCATAGGAAAAACCAGCATGGAGAGCATGGAGTCTAAATGGTTGCTCTATAACTTCAAGAATAGCTCCACCAGATTGGTTGATTAGCATCAAATCAGCTGTTTATTCTGCAATTAGCATCTCTGAAACACAGCCTAGACAGATACAGTCTATTAATAATCTAGTCCATTATAAAAAGGAAAATGTGTAGCTAGCCAACTGATGGTGAGGATACTTGCTACATGTTCAGCAAAGCAAACTATTTCCCACACTATCTTTACAGAAGAGTATTAAAATTCAGCAGGTATGCTGTCATTTTTTTTACCTGCATAATGCATACGCTGGAATATATTTATGAATGATGTGAAGCAAAACCTTTTACACTGGTATCTGAATATATTAGTTAGAAGTTTACTGATGTCATGGCCATATTTTCCAAACCATTTCAGAGGTACAAATGATTGACAATACATGACAATAGTAAGCTGTGTGATATATATGTACAAATATTTCAGGGACAGGTCCTTTGAATACATATTTGGCATTTTCAATGTGTTTTATTAGCAAAATGTCTTTTGTGTCTGTTCTTTAGTCAGTGGGGGAAGCAAAGAGAATTTACTGTTATGTCACAAACTACAATGGACTGTTCTTTTTGGGGGGTGGCACAGTTGAGTTACTGCTATGGCTCATAAAAGGATATGTTGCCCTTGCTAATCTCCTTGTTTTGCGTGCTGCTCGTTGTTAATATTTCACATGTATCTTATGTGTTATGTTTTTCCACTGGGAACTACTGACTGCCGACCTTAACTGGTTTACCTGGTAACAGTTACTTTGTAGTTATGTGATAGTCATTCTGTTGCTTTTTAGGACTGAAAATGTCATTGAGCTGCAGAGCCCCTTCAGTGAGGCAGAAAATAACATATCAGTGGATGCTCTACATCAACATGCCTATTTTCTTCTTGGAAGGGGTCATCCTAATATGTCAGAGAAGCTAAGGATATGGCAGAAAATCATTGATGGCATAAATGCCATGGTCGGCCAAAGCCATACTTATGAGGAGGTGTGCCACAGGGCACTGATATGATCACAGCTGTACTGAAGCATGCAGCTGGTGTTGCCTTAGATTAGAGGGTAACTGGGGGTGGGACTGCTGCAGATCCACCTCTCATCCCCAATGAGGAATTCCTGGTGAATCTTCTGACATAGGACAAATCAAAGCAGAGTGTCCCACAATATGTCCTTGATGTGGTCACAACTCCTTCTTAGTCCCAGGAAGAACATCCAGCTAGACTTTGTTATATGACCAGTTCAACATTGCTGTATAGTAAAACAATTGAAATAAAAGTTACTACTGTGTCACTTGTGGGATTTTTTTTGGGGGGGGGCATTGAATATTAGTACAGTGATAAGCTCAGGAATGAGGGATGTCTGTGATGGACCAAGCGGTGTCTGTCATGGAACGAGCCGTGTCTGTGATGGAATGTCTTTTTGGGGGAACAGCATTCTTTGGGTGTAGGTCAGCCACAACATCTGTTTATAGCCAACAAGGCCATTCTCAATCCTGCTACTATAGTGGCAGTACTTCCGCTGGTCCATCAGGGAGTGTGCTGTCCACACCCAAACATGGCAGTCCATGGATTCGTAGTCCTGGGTGTTCCTGTGAAGAAATCATGTCCAGCAGATATCAGTCATGCTCAAGTAGCAGCACTCCATCTGACCTTGGGCATGGAGGTGCCAGTGCAATTCCTGGCAGAGCCAGTTTCCATGGTTGGTGGTGACAACAATGAACTGCCACCTCTACCATACATGGCTCATACTTGTCCAACATACCAAGACACAGACCTCACACTGAGCCTGGCTGTGTACATGCAGACTCTCACACATTACTTTTTCATGGTGGACTCCTATAGACACACTCACACAGCCTACTTGCTTCAGTTTCTCACTCACATACATTCACCAAATTTTTGTGTCAGCCTAGGCCATTGTGCAAGTGATGATAACTGTGCCATATCTCTGTTTTCTCTCTTTTGGATTCTGGGATACAAACACTTTCTGTCTGATGCACAGGGTGCATAGCTAAATTAGTGCCTGGTATATCTGCATTTGTGTTGTTGAACTGATAATTGTACCTGTCAGTTATATTTGCCTTGACAAGTGTTACAGTGGCTAACATCATCATGAAAATACTTTCTATTATATTCTCTTGTAATGGTTGTTGATGTTAGCAACTGCAATGTGTATCATTACATTATAAGCTTTCTCTTTAATGTTTTCAAGTACATGCATATGGTGCACATCATAAGACACATCATCACATGCAGATCTCAGGATTGCATGACAGCACTGTAGTCAAACTCTTCAGAACAGGAATACAGTATAATGCTCTCTTTTGCACAAACCTCATCAGACACATGCAGCAGCTGGACAGTCCACAGGGCTTTCTCATCAAGATAACAAAGGGCCTACGAACCATGACATGATGTATGTGACTAGATTAACAGACATGTCACTGTCATCTGTCTGGTATCACATTACATTGTAACTGTGATTCTAAGCCTATTACTTTTGGTTTAAGCACCTGGCCTTCAAGCCAGTTGTCTTATATTATGATGGTTTGTAGTCTACACTCTGCTGGGAGGAGAGGGTAGCCTCTGCCATTCTGAGCTCTGAATTCCTGGTTGAATGCTTATTATGGCTGCTGTTCTAAGTCTCTTTGTTATGGTTTAAGCACTTGGCCTCAAAACCAGTTATTTTACATTAGGAAGGTTTGTGGCATAGACTCTTGTGACAGGGGAGGATAGCCTACATCCTTCTAAGCTGGGAATTGCTGGTTGAAGGCTTACTGTGTCTGTTATTCTGAAAGTGTCTTAGTTCTGGTTTAAGCACTTCTGTTTCAGACCACTTATTTCACAATAGGAAGGTTTGTTGTCTGAGTATTCTACTGGATTGCTGTTTTATTTAAAATGTTTGTACTTCTGTTGTGATTGCAATTTTCTGCACTTTGGATTTCTGGGACTTCTGCATTTTATAGCATAAGCTTGATTCAGGCTTGCCGCATCTAGAATCACTAGAGCACTAAAACCAGCCCTCTTACATTAAGAAGGCCTGCCTGCACCTTTGTGGCAGAACTGTGCAGCCAAGAACCATTTGACTTGGGAATTGCTAGAATAAGGCTCGCTATTGGCCTTTCCCTTGATTTACTTGTTTAAAGTAGTTTAACTTATGTCCCAGCATTGTGTTTTGAGGTGTTTGAAGTCAGTTTACCGTAGCTGCCCCGAGCTTCCATTGCTGCCCTGCAAGCAACTCAGGTGAGCAGTGTGAAACACTTGACCCATTTTTGTAATCCTAGCCCTCCATAGAATGGCACACTCCCCACTACTTACTACAGTACATACCTTCCATAATGGATAGACAGTTTCCCACCATGTCTCCAGGCAGCCTGATGGACATGGGCGTCCTGAGGCAACAGAACAATTGCTTCATGTATATTGACAACCGGTTACTGCTAAAACAAACTAATACAACATGTGAGAGCTGTATCTATACTATGAATTATCTCACATAACAACAAATCAGATATCAAATGTCGTCAGCACACACAATTCACCTGTTGCACAAATGCTCACAACACATAAACTCACATGCATGGAGGTACTTGCTAGAAACCTAGCAAAAGATCAGAGACCACCCTGGCACAACCCCACTACACACAGTACAGACCCCACAGAATACACTACACATAATAATACACATACCAGTATCTCAGACAATAAGCCCATCAGGCAAAACAGCTCAAAACCAAATGTCTTGCTCATAAGAGACTCCATAGTGAGACACACATATGTCACCCTCACTAAGCTGAACAAGGAAAAGGTCACAGTCAGCTGCCTGACAAGTGCCAAGGTCCATCAGATCATGCATGCACTTAAGTCTCTCAACAACAAGTACTGTTATGACTCTGTCATAGTCCATGTTGCAGTGAATGACTGGAGATATTCCTCGCTATACTATATGAAGGTGCTTGCTTCTCCCCCATAGTGGCCTTTTTAGGCAATGTCAGAAGTAAACGCCCAAGATAAAAGTATCCATCACAGATAAATTAAAGGTCATGCTGTTCAATGCATAGAGTGTAAATCAAACTACATTCACTGGAAAAACTCCTTACCTTGCCAGAAACCCATGTCTGTGCAGTCACACAGACATGGTTCAAGGCTGCAGGGAGCACACTGGCTATGCAGGAGTACAATGGCTTCCAGATGTTCAAATATCAAAACGAGTGTGAAAGAACCAAATATGGAGGTGTATAAATCTTCTTTAAAGAAAATACACCACAAGACTGATCAAAGAATATGACTCTGCAGTGCTACTGCAATTACAACTAACTGCATGTAGAACACCCTTCCATATCATAGATAGCTACAGGTCCCCCACTATGAACCATAAAGACCACTCTGCTTACTTGGTCCTTATTGAGTCACTCACTAGACAGCCAGACACCTTGGTCATGCATGATTTCAACTATCCATCCATCGATTTGGAGTTATATATGTGCACATACACACTCACCCTAAGTTTCCTGGACTTTGTTAGTGCACATGCTGTGTAACAGATAGTCTGCACCCCCACTAAGGGGCTGGAATGTCATAGACTTAGTAATGAATAACATAGTGGTTTTCTGCATTAATCCCTGTGTGTTGGCCCCCCAGGTCAGGTTAGATCACAATTCAGTCTTGTTCAAATTCACAATCATATCCAACACCCCCTGAAGTGCAGAAAGGATGAAACATTTCTCCAAAGCAAACTATAGGCTCCTTTCTGATGCTGTAAAGAGTTGCATACCCCCTGCTGCCACTGTCAGCAATGACTGCTATATAGAGGTGTACACAAATGGCATGTATAAACAGCTATACAAATGTATAGAGTTGGCTGAACATGAACAGATCAAACTAAGTTCCTCACAGAAAACAAGTCACCCTAGTGGGCAGCAAGTATTCATAGGTTATACAACAAGTCTAAGAAAGTAATGTCTAAGAACAAGAGGGAACCAACTCGGCAGAGGAAGAACATCCTCCACAGCCTGAACAGGGAGATTAGCTATCTTTAAAAGTCCTCTAAAGCCATGTACAAACCTATAGTAGCATTCCTAACTAAACATAATCAGGATGCATTATTTAGTTACTTCAGACATCTAAAATTGAAGACCCAGCTTCGTGACCAACAAGTAGTGGATGGTGCCACTCATGCTGATTCTGAAAACATTGCAAACCTGCTACCAGACCATTTGGCAAACTACACCCTCCTATCCCCACCAGACATACCCCAAAGCATACCTGTCACCAGTCCTCTACCTAATAACTTCCTATGAAACTAAGGTGACATCTTTCTTGGCTCTAAGCCAGTGTCTGAGCATGGCCTGGAGGGATAGTTGGATATGCAGTAAGATGATATAGCTGATTGCATTAGCATTGTCTGTTGAGCATATGGTGATAACAGCATCCGGCATGCTGCTATAAAATGATTAATGTAATATCAAGTAACATCTGTCTCTCACACACACTTTACTGCAGTGAGAACAGAACCCCTACTTATCTATGTACACAAACTATAAAACACAGTACTATATGTAAGTGCCACAGCATATATCTGCCTTTTATATGTCTGCAGGTCAACTTATAATGGATGATATCAGCAGGCCATGTGGGAGACAAGAGGCTGGGAGGGCTGCATGAAATGGACGTGTAGGCTTCTGCAATTATTAAAACACTAGCAAGCCTTGTCATTGCAGAGGTAACTGTAGGATAGCATATCTACTCTGTTGAGTAGAGGCACACATGCACCCAGTTGTCTGTAGTGAGAACAGAACCCCTACCTAAGTGTACAGACAATAGAACTCAGCACTTAATGCAATCCCCATAGCACAAATCTGACTTTTACAAGGCTGCAGGTGAACCTATGGTAGATGACATCAGCAGGCCACGTGGGGAGCAACAGATTGTGAGGCCTCCATAGGCACATAGATTCATAGGTTCATATGAGGCCAGTAGCTCAACTGTACAGTGTGTCATAGGTGTGTAGAAGCGTAGCTGTGTAAAAACATAAGTACCCTTATTAAGCATAGTTGGATGTTTGAGGTTTAGCAGAACAAGGTTGTCAGTGCCACTGACTGGCCTTATCCTTGAGGGAGCACACAACATGATATATTACATTTTGTGGTGTGGATGATATATGTGTGCAAAACCCAGGGTTTTATTGCTTAGTGGGTGTGGGCACCACATGTATGCATTGTGAATATATGACATATACTGAGGATGTGCCCTGAAAAACTGATTGTATGTACAGAAGATTAGCTGAACTTGGACTGTCACCTCCAGGGAGGAGAGAGAGGTGACAACAACATAACCATATTGTATAGCCAATTGGACCAAATCAATTGTGCTAAGTTGACATGTGTGTGACATGAAGAACGATATATGGGACAATTTCTGTTTTTGGGACACATTCCCTGTTTCTTTTTTTTTTTTTTTTTTTTTTTTTTTGCTACAGAGAGAGAAATGTTGGGGAAGGGAAACAGGTCTGTCTGAGACAGGTAATTTGGGAAGGTGAGGAAGCAATTTCTGACAAACAGGACCTACAAGACAAGAGATAGAGACAGTGAAGAACACAAGAGGTGAGTGAACACCATGCTTGGGATAAGGGTATTGACCTTGGAAACCTATGGAAGTCAAGTTGGGTGACAGTGAAAATTGAGTCCTCACCCACTGGACTTTATCACTGTCACCTCATTGTGCTGATGGTTGCTATGTCTGGCATCTACATCTCCTTGTGCTATTGAGTACAATAATGGAGAGCAGTGTCTCCATCTGGCATAGGCGTGCAGTCACTGTGCAGCACACAGTCCTGTACACCATCCCCAGTAGTTCTTCTCAGGTGATAAAATCATCCACTATGCCACTGTTCCCGGAGAGAACCACAGGACTCTCCTCCATGGCTGAAGTACCTGAAGGGCCAGCTAGTGCAGGAGAGCACAAGGGGTGGTAAGAGGCTGCACTCAGATGTGCTGGACCTAGGTGCTATAGCCAGTGGAGTGGGGGCAGATGGATCCCCTGAGTAAGACCTACCCTACTGTGTGGTGGGGGAAAGAAAAAAAAATAAGGATTGGGGGTTACAGATTGCACAGGTTGTCTTATTTTCTTGTTTAGATTGGAAAGGGTGGTCATCCAGGTCTGGGTTCAAACCTTTGTATTTGTAGACAGCAGCTTCTTTTGCTTTCTGTATAATGTAGTTATCACAGATGTATGTCTGTCCAGGACAAGATAACAGTGTCACACAGGCTGCTGTGAAAGGCAAACTGTAAAGTCCAGTAACAGCTCACACACACATGCACACAAACCAACCCTTCCATTTTACAGTATTGAGAATAGAACTACTATCTAACCAAGTGCACACAATACAGAATACAGTACATAATGCTAGCACCACTGCTCAACTTTCACTTGGAGTGTGTGAGACAATACTTTATAGGTGTCTGTTGAGGATAAGATGACACTGTCCTATGGGCTACTGTAAAACGCTAACTGTAAAGTCTAGCAACAGCTCACACACACACATACACACACACACACACACACACACACACACACACACACACACACACACACACACACACACACACACACAAATCCCCCTCCACATTTGACTGCAGTGAAAATAGAACCCTACCTAAGTACACAGACTACAGAACATAGTATTTATTGCACACACCATGGCAGAAGTTTGATTTTAACAGGAACACAGGTAAACCTATAGTAGATGACATCGGTAGGCCATGTGGGAGACAGGAAGGTGGGAGGCCTGCAAGAATTATGTGTAGGCTTGTGCAAGTCTCAAAGAACTAGCAAGCCATGCCATTGGAGATGTGACTGTGGGATATACACTTCTGCTCTTCTGTGCAGGCACACATACCCAGTTGACTGCATTGAGAACAGAACCCCTACCTATCTAAGGACACTGACTATAGAACACAGCACTTATATTACTCACAACCTAACAAGTCTGATTTTATCAGGACTGCAGTTAAACTTATAGTAGATGATATTAGCAGGCCATGTAGGAAACTAGAGTTTGGGAAGCCTATTGATGTGTAGGTGTGTGCAAGTGTCAAAAAACTGGTAAGCCATACCATTGTAGAAGTAACTGTGGGATACATACTTCTGCTCTTTTGTGTAGACACACAAACACCAAGTTGAATAGAAATCCTATGACCTAAGGACACAGACTTTAGAACACAGTACTTATTGCATGAGCCACTGCACAAGTTTGAATTTAACAGGACTGCAGGTGAACTTATAGTAGATGACATCAGCAGGCCATATGGGAACCAAGATTTTGGGAGGTCTGCATGAAATATAGATGTGTAGGCTTGTGCAAGTCTTAAATGCCTGGTAAGCCATGCCATTGGAGAAGTAACTGTGGGATACATACTTCTGCTTTTCTGTGTATTCACACACACATACAGACACACACACACACACACACACACACACACACACACACACACACACACACACACACACACACACACACACACACACACACACACACAGGACTGTAGTGAAAACAGAACTCCTATCTAAGGACAGAGATTACAGAACACAGTAATTTTTGCACTCACCATGGCACAAGTCTGAATTTAAAGGATTGCAGGTGAACTTATAGTAGATGGCTTTGGCAAGCCATATAAGAGACAAAAGGTCAGGAGGTCAGCATGAAATATGGATGTGTAGATGTGTGCAAGTCTCAAAAAACTTGGCAAGCCATGCTATTGGAGAAGTAACTGTGGGATACTTACTTCTGCACTTTTGTGTAGACACACACACACACACACACACACACACACACACACACACACACACACACACACACACACACACACACACACACACACACACATCCAGTTGACTGCAGTGAGAAGAAAACCTCTACCTATCTCAGGTCACAGACTACAGAACACAGTAATTATTGCACACACTACAACAGAAGTCTGAATTTAATAGGACTGCTGGTGAACTCATAGTAGTTGGCATCTACAGTCCATGTGGGAGACAACAGGTTGTAAGGCATGCATAGGTACATTGGTTCTTATTGTCATCTGACGTTAGTAGCATAATAACAATAAGCTGTTTGGAAGTCAAGCTATATTACAACAAAGGTACCTGGCTGAGCATACTTGGCTGTTTGAGTTTTGCAGAAAAAGGCTGTGAGCACCATAAAGTGGTCCTATCCATGAATGAGCACAGATTACATATAACACTTTGTATTGTGGTTGATATATGTGTGGAAAAGGTAACAAGACCCCAGGGTTGTAGTGCATATTTGGGGTGGTTTGCAGGAACAAATTAATGTATTGTAAATAACATATATTACTATTATCTTAACATATATTAATATCATATTATGTATTATATTATATTATTTTATATTATATAACATTATATTGTACCCTTAGTTTGCAATGTATCTACATGTAGTTTTATGCCCTACAAAGAAACTGGGCAGTAAACAGCAATAATACAATATTGTATATACAATTCAATAGTGCAACGAGCATTGGATTTGTGTGCTGGCTAACAAAGTGCATACGCATGTGAGCTTGGCCTGTTTGCACTCAGGGAAACAGGGTGCAAATGCGAGGCACATTGCTAATACTTGCTACTATACCACAGTCTCATCTATACTCCAGGCTGGATTTTTGTGATGGCTAAGAGCATTAATTGAATGTCTGCTTTCTAGGGAATCTGTTTTTCCCCTATTTTAGCAATATTGTGCTTCACACAAACAAGAAAAGCTTAGATGAACCATTTTTGGGGTTACAGCACATTGTGCAAAACTGGAATTAAAAGAATACAAATAGGAAAAGATACTAAAACTAAGGAACACATATACAAAATCTGTGCAAGCGCAGTAAAATGTGACAGTACACATCACAAATTTCTACATATGTAAGGTATGAACCCTCACACCAATTCAGCTTCAGAAAATAGGAGGGATGCCTTAGTCTTCTTGGCCACACAAAGAGCTTTGCATCAACATAATGGAATGTTATACTTCACACAACCAACTGCATCAGAATGTACACTGCTATCAAACCATCAGCTGTGATTTGTACATTTAATTCCCCTTACTATATCTGGACATAGAGCAGTTAATAATCACACAACCTGTTATAATTATGCATACAAATATACAGCTCTGTGTTACCTTTCTGTTTCATTCATCAGTTATCTAACACATGCACAGTGTGTAAGCCATTCTATATCATTGGCCTTAACATGTGAGAGGATATTAACTGGGAATAATATGATATGCAGTTGCCAACAAATGAGATGCAGGTTGGATGGTACAAACACACATATGCTGTTCTTTTGGGGGTGGCAAACCTGAGTTACTGTTATGGCAGGAACAAGGGTACACTCCTCTTTTGGGGGTGGCAAACCTCAGTTACTGTTATGAAACATACAAGTCTGAAGTCTGAAACTTCAATATGTGTCATCACTTTCTAACTTTCTGGCTTCAATGGTTTACTAGTACAAAGGTATGTTGCAAAACTGAGGCGATGTAGAGAGCATCAGAATTCTTCAGATGTATGACTGTATGAATCTTTTATGCCAAATGTTAAGGTAGTTTCTGTACAAATCCACCACTATTTACTGGCTTACTGTTCCAAGTTAGGAAATAGGAGGATATGCCACAATATTATTAAAGAATACACTCCAGGTTCTGGACTTACCTTGCAAATGCAGCCATTGACACACCTTTAGTTCAGTGCTGACTGTCTGATGGAAGTAGTACACAGCTAATACATGGGGAGGTAAAGGTTGTAGGAGTTATCTGGCATCAATTTTACTACATGTATGTGAGTGGTAGAAAGGTATTAGGCCCCTAGGTGGTCAGTGAATGTGCTATGCATTGTTTCTTAGGTAAAGCAAAGGCATACTGAGCACGCCTATGTCTGCCTGCAGGGACTGCAGCTGGCGTTCTTCCTCCAAATCCTTCTGTGACTGTGGCTGTGGTGACCTAGGTGTTGATGGGGTTATGTGTGTCTCTTCTCCTTGCTAATCCTGCTGCAGCTGTTTCCACAGGATCAGATTGTAGAGCATAGCACATACTGTGAATATTTATGTACATGAGCATGGATTATACTGCAGGGCTCCACCGGCTATATCTAGGCACTGGAACCATGACTTCAGAAGCCCAAATACATGCCCTGTGATGTTTCTAATTTGAGCACGTGCCTCATTATGGCATTCTTCCATTGGCATGTATGCACTTCTGATGGGTGTCATCATCCATAGTTCCAGGGCATAGCCAGCATCCCCTAGTATATAGCCCTGAGGGATGCCCCCCCAGCAAACATCTGGTGCAGCTGTGATGTGTGCCAGATATGGGAGTCATGATAACTGTCAGGTTTGCCAGCACACACATTCAAGATAATTCCCTGGGCGTTACACATGACTTGGCATTTGATAGAGTTGTATCCCTTGTGGTTAATGTAGATTCTACCCTGCTCACCTGGTGGTACCTTAATATGTACATGAGTGCAATATATGGCACCCAGTACTTCAGGATAGTTTGCTACATGGTGAAACAGTTGCATATCACTGACTTTCTCTTCAGAGCTATGGAGAAAAATATGTGCTCATTGGCATGTATGAGCATAACATCTGGAAATTGGTGGGGGATCCTGGAGGCTGATGCTTGTGACACACCCATAATGTCCCCGGTTAGTCTTTGAAGATTACCAGTAGCTAATATTCTAAGGGCTGCACATACCTTACTTTTCACAGGGATGGGTTCCCCTTGTTTGGATCTGGCTCTAAATTGAAGGTGGCAGAGCTCATAGAGTTGTTATGTGCCCCTGTTCACCCTGTGAAGCTCTACAATATCCAGCTCATGTAGCACCTGGAAAGTTACCCTGGGCAGGAACATCTTTGTCTTCTTGGGCCTAGGCCTATTGTCAGAAGCACCAGTAGCATTAGCTTCAGCCTCTAGCACATGCAGATGTAGAATAGCTGCGCAGCCCCTAGCATTGTGTCAGTTAAAATTTCCTTGTCTCTACTCCAGTGGTACTGAAGGATAAAGGAAAAAAATAGGATGTAGGCTACATGGATACTGTATATATTGTTGAATAGCTCCATCATGTTGGATTGGTTGATTAATATACAATCCACCTATTTATTCTATAAATAGCATCTATTAAACATACTTGTTACTTGCTCATTAGTACACTATGTGCACCTCTGAGCGTCTCCGTATAAATAGGGCAAGCATAGGCAAAACTGATATTTCCTCCATTCTCGGGATATCATGGAAACATGGACCATAAAAAGCTGCATACCCTCCAAATTGACCTACCCAAGGATAAGGGAGGTCTTAGCTTACCAGATCTTCAATTATACTACAAGATCATATGCACTAATAGAATCATGGTAATCTCAAACCTAGACTCAGACAACATCTAGGCATCCCCATCTTGGGTAAAAATTTGGCATCAACACGTGACCAAAAGTAATGTTAATCCAAAGGTTCTTCCTTTCCTTACTTTTACAAACCTTAGAGTCATCAAATTAAACCATACCCTAAAACACAAGATAAGAACACTACAAGACCTGTTAAAATCTATCAACCTTGATAAAAAAATCTCATTTCTTCAGCCACTTCACCTAAATCCTAATATAAAAATCAAGAACCAACTACTTAATCTTACAGATTTTCCCCCTTATCAAAGACTGTACAGTTTGGGGCATATATGAACACAAAAACAAGGGTATTCCCGATCTATGCCTAACTGTCAAACTAAACTACAAATGCACAGTCATTCTACAACAAATCAGAGAAATTATTGAACCATTTACCAGCAACTTGTCTACTAATATTCACAACATCAACAGACAACTTTTATGTCTACACTACTGAGTAATGAGAAAATGTTCTCAAAAACCTATAATCTTATCATCTATGAAACATAACTCAGTGTGTCTATTCTCTAAATATTGGGATGAACATGGTAACACATTCACTGAGGAACAAAAACTAAAGGCAATCAAAAACACCATAGAATTTATTCCTTTTAAAAATCTTATATATACACAATTAATGATTAATAATAACACCTATTACACAACTGTTCTAAATAGGTTTAATCATAACATCTCCCCAGCTTGCCCATGCTGTTCCTATCCACATGCCGACCTCATACATGTGTTATGGTTCTGCTATCACACTTATAAATTATGGTGCTCTCTAAAAACATGCCTAGAAAAAAATGGGTTATCAGAAGTCCACACTGTGTTGGGAGCTTGCTATACTACACCTCTCTGATCTTAAGCTACCTAAATTAAAACAACATATATTAATTACACTCTGCTCACTTGTTAAGCTATACATTACTAAAAACTGGCTAGATTGTACTAAGCTCAGTTGGAAGGGATTTAGAGAGATGGCATTTAAACACATATCATCACAAAAGCTTATTATTAAAGGTCCTAAGAAAAGAGCATATTACCAGAAATTCTGGAAAATTCTACTTGACCAGATTTTAAAGGGTTAATCATAAGGTATGTTCTAACAACTGAGGAAAACTACTTTTGTTTTTTTTTCTCTTTTTTATTTCTCCCTGTCTGTACTTCTTGTTATTTGGAGGTTCAGGCTTTTTCCTTAAGCTTCTTCCATGCGCCAAGATGCAATGGTAGCACTCTTGTAAATATTGTATATAGTTCAGGCTTGTTATCCTTTTTGTTTTCTCCTTCACCTCGAATGATACTGTTATTTTATACACTCTAGGATGCTATTGTAAATTGATAAGCATATTCAAAGTCATGTACAATCTTTTTTCACTCTGCAATTGTTTTGATTTTTGCATAAAACAATAAAAATCTTATCTGAAAAAAAAAAACGCTGCATACCCTGTAGTTGAACCCAGGACTATCTATATTCCAGCCCTAAAACATGTGCTGCCGCAGGAATAGTTATATAACACCAACAATCCTACCATTCATTCCTCTCTTTCTCGGGAATGGGCTAAGTGTTGCATCCTGCAAACAAGGATGAAAATTAAAAAATAAAATTTTAAATTAATGCAGACAGATCAGATGCATTTTAATGCACAATAAAGAGGATAACACTGAACTTAGGAACTGTGCACTGCTTACATGTACTTTCTCCCTTCACAACCCTGTATGTTCACCTCTGCAAGTGTAACTTGACACACACCCCTGATATCAGCAGTCAGTGTTGCCATGAATTCAACATGAATAGTGTGAAAGTGCCTACCCGAAGTGAGCATCCCTGCGTGGTTACTCTTTTTTGAGATTCAACAATTCTAATGAGTTTTGACCTCATCTGCATCTTCATCATGCTGACAGCCTGGAATCTACATGCATACCTCTCAACTTCTTAGAGCAAAACATCTGGACATAGCCATATATAAAAGTGGGGACAAAGGCCCAAAAATAGGGACAATTTTTAAATATCGCTGTTACAAACTTAGAAAGTTGATAGAATAACAGATTATACATTAGCATGAATTTTCTGAATAGTTTGAAGTCTGAAAGTCAAATGTCTGTCATTATTGTGTAACTTAAATCTTTAATGATTTGCTGCTAATTTGGAACAAAAATAAAGGGCAAAAATCTGGACATTCCATGGAAATCTATACAGTTGAGAGGTATGCTATATGGCTAGTAACCATGTAGGCAGGGAAACTGCACAGGAGCCCAATGTTGTAACAGAGAAATACTGTAATCTGTCAACTATATCCTGCATATGCATACATTACAGTATAATATTCTGTTTCATGGAGTTTTACACATTTTAGCAGCTTTCATTTGGGGGTGGGAAATGCAGCTACATTTATGTAATGGCACTTAAAAGGAATTATTATGATTGTTACACTAATTTTCTAGCATCCACCTTGTGTAATTAGGTTAGAATATGTGTGGTGTTACATATTAAGGAAGGGCAGTTCTGTACAAATGTAAGAGCTTTTAATTGCTGTTGCTTCTGTGTAGAGTCCTTCCTATGGCTGTAGTCATAACGTTTTGGAATACACAGCCAAAATGGAAACAGACACTGAGTCTACATGGTTGCTTTAGAGGTTGTTGAATCGCTCCACTTTGTTGATTTGCTTCATTAGCATGAAATTCAGCTACTTATGCTAAAATTTGCATTACACAAAAGATTCTATATTTGTGCATAAGTGCACACCACTGTCCACATGCACATGGTAAAAATTATCTTGTAAGCTTTATTGAATCTCCCTGAGAATCTTTTAGTGTAAGAGTAGCTTTGTCAGTTACTATTCCAGAACCCCAGGACTAACATTCTCCCTTTTCCTGCCAGAACTAGTCAAACTCAACTGTCAGAAAGTTTGTGCTACTGTTCTAATCTGCATCCTCTAAGTTGTGAAGCTTTGCATGCAACTTTTGCTTGACTTTGCAGCAACAGTTCTTGCAGCACATCCATCTCGCTCACTGCATAACATGTGCAGGCAGCAGCATGTTTAAAATCAAGTCTGCTTTTGATGTCTTTTGCAAATAAATAACAATGCAACTAAATTTGCTGAAATCTGATACAATTCAGTTTATTTAAAATACAAAAGTGCTTCATTTTCCAGCATGCTTCAGTGATTTTTTTGTTGATTTACCATATGAAGAATACCTGGCAGACAGGAACTTGTAAACTAAAGCACATTTTAATACATTTATATGTGCGTGTGTGTGTGTGTGTGTGTGTGTGTGTGTGTGTGTGTGTGTGTGTGTGTGTGTGTGTGTGTGATATATATATATATATATATATATATATATATATATATATATATATATATATACATATATATATATAAAATCCCTGAAGCTGGAATGGTTGGTATGCTTGCTCAGGTTGAAGGAAGAAGAGCATCAGAAGTGTTTTAGTCAGATCAAGAAGGTGACATGGGTAGGCAAGAGAAAAGTAGTTAAAGATTGGAAAAAAAAGTTGAGGGACTGAGAATGAGAGTAAAAGAAATGGAGTGAGTTAGGAAAATCAGTTTGGTAAAGGAACTGGAGAGACTCTTAAGAGATTTAGGGAAAGACTGGATTTTGTGGACAGAGCCTAGGTACTGAGACATGGATGACTGGCAGATGTAGGTATATGGGACCAATACCTGCATGAAGAGCTGTGAGGTGATGAGGATTAGTGGTACAGAAGGGTTATACACATTGCTTTTCAAATGCTATGGAGAAGTGGATGGGTGATAGGAGGTTGTTCATTTAAGAGGTGTAACAAGAATAATGCATGATGACTGATGAGACACATCGGGCCTTTTGATTAGCTGAGTATTTTAGAACTTAGCTAGATTTTCCAGTTATGTTTCTTTCATTCATTTGCTTATTTCAATAAATTGAATAGACTCTTTATTTCTTAGGGGGTGCTACTTGCATTGTCTTGAACCAGATATAATTTCATGCATTTTTTTGTCTTGTTTTAATATGCTTTGTAATCATGCTTCCAATTATTCTAGGCATTTCTTGTCATTTGTGCTTTCTCAAAGCTAAAACTATTTAGGCATATGTCAGGACAGGAATGTAGTCAATGACTTTTGTTTTTTACTCTTGTTGATGTTTCCTATTCCTTCTCCTGCATAATAAAAATCTTAGTTTTCCTACTACATGTCAGCAAGAACTATATGTGTCATATCAAGCAAACTACCTTGTCTTCCCCGCCCAGACTGATAATGGGTTCTTTTAAATGAGTAAACTGAACTTTAGGTAGGTTGTATGAAAGCCTTTGCTTATAAAAGCCATAAAGTTCTTCATACGCAGGAAGAAAATGTACTCATCTGAGTGTTGAAAATATGTCTGGCTACACCCTTCCCATATATGTAATTATTTCAGACAGTAATCAGTGTTTACAGAGGTAAGGCGATGTTAATTTTCTGCTTAAGTTTGCTTATGTTTTCCATTCATATTGCTGGCACAAAGGCTCTTCCTGTATTGTCTATGTATGTACTGCACCCTCTTAAATGTAATATTTGTTGCTCTATTGGCTTGCATAATTCTCACTGGCTGATTTATGGCTTTATCTTATTTAGTGGACACCAAAATGGTACATTGTTTTTTTATTTTTGTACTATAGGAACTAGTAATTACATTCAAATTGATAGGCAGACAGATTATCTCCGTAACCTTTGCCTTGTTTTCTAGCACACATATAGTCGGTTAAGGGTCTTATCTATTTGCACATAATACTTTTATAAATGTAATACTAGCACGTATTTCACCCTGCTGTATTCTGCGTGCTTTGCTTCTGAACCTCAACAGCTACTTAAGGAATGTGTTTCTGGTGCTCACTGCTTACTTTAGCTTCCTGTTCTAGTAAAACCTTTATGGCTTGTCTCACCTCTTGGATTGCTTTACTACTTTTTGCCTGCAGAGTAATAGTATCCATTCATATTCATCATTTTATATACCTGGAAGCATTTTCCACAGTAGCTTTCTAGTCGCTCACTACTGCTGCATTGCTGTACCACACATTTTACCTCTGAATGTTAGATTCATGTGGCTGCAAATGCACTGATGTCCCGCTCACCAGGCTGAACAAGGAGAAGGTCACGGTGAGCTGCCTGTTGGGCGCTAGGATCCGCCACATAACACAAGCACTCAGGTCACTCCAAGGCAAGTACAAATATGACTCAATCATTGTCCATGCTGGTGTGAATGACCTGAGACGTACCTCCCTGGACTACATGAAAAGAGACATAGAGGAGCTCTCTGAGCATGTGGCCCAGGCCGGTATGACCCTGACCTTGAGTAGCATCTTACCCTCACCAAGATTGATGCCACAATATGAAGACAAGATGATCAATTTCAACAATTGGCTTAAGTATTGGTGTCATTCAAAGGGGATCCAATGCCTGTCAGCCTGGGATGACATGCTCGACAGGCCACGATGCTTCACTAGGGACGGCTTGCACCTGTCACCCCTGGGCTTTCGGATATTGACAAAGGCTCTTGCTACCCCCATAGTGCCTTTTTTAGGCAGGCTCAAAAGACAAACCCACCTCCATAGGTATCACAAGGAATAAGAAACAAAGAGTAATGCTACTCAACGCCAGAAGTCTAAACCTCAAGATGCATGACTCGAAACTCTCCTTAGCATGGAGAACATCGATATCTGTGCAGTAACAGAAACCTGGTTCAAGGCTCCCGAGAGCACCCCAGCACTACCAGGTTATACCTCATACCATGCTTTTCGGCCCCAAAACTTGGACCGAACCAGAAAAGGAGGGGGAGTATCAATATTCGTCAAAGATACCCACACCTCCAGGTTGGTGGCAAAGCACGAAGCATCAGAGACTATCCATGTGCAACTAACAGTGGGTAAAACTGCCTTCCAGTTTATAGCCTGCTACAGACCACCCTTCCAAACCCAGGAACCCCACTCAGCCTTCCTGAGAACACTGGAAAATATGAAGGTCTCTCCAAACACCATTATATTGGGCGACTTCAACTACCCAAACATAGACTGGGAGCATTACTCTAGCTCCAACACCCTAGCTCAAAGGTTCCTAGAATTTATAAACTCAAATGCTATGGAACAACTTGTTACCACTCCCACAAGAGAGGAAAACATACCTGACCTGATCATCACCAACATGGGGACTCTATGCTTCAGACCAGAAGTGTATCCCTCACTGGTAAGATCAGACCATAAACTAATCTCACTGGATATTCACATCCTGACCCCACCTCCTGCCCAGAAAACCACAGTGAAAAACTTCTCTAAAGCAAATTTCACACTCCTCAAAACTGAGGTGGAATCCTTCAAAGCCCCGGGCCTGTGGAAAATACGGCCCAGACCACAGAATCCTTTATAAATGCATTCTATGAACACCTTCAGGAATGCATGGATCATGCAATCCCAAATAAAACCAAGACCCAATCCTCCAAAGGCAGACGTCCTGTCTGGTGGACCCCAGCCATAAACAAACTATACAATAGAAGGAGGAAGCTACTACATGATAGAGCAAAATCCCAAAAAGGGAAGGCATCTCTGATCAGTGTTAGCAAAAAACTACGGGCACTCATAAAATCGTCTAAGGCCAGCTTCGAGAGAAAAATTGCACAGGACACTAAGGATAATCACAAGGCTTTCATTAGTTATGTTAGGAACCTGGGTGGGAATTCCCAGATATGCTCAGAATTAGTCCAAAATGACAAAAAATACACCAAACCCACAGACATTGCCAACAGCCTAGCTGACAGGTTCAGCGCAAACTTCTCCTCCCCCTCCCCACCAAAAGGGCAAATATCTATCCCAGCAGAGTGCTGCCCCCCTGACATCTCAGATGCTCAGGTAAGAGCCGCCCTCTCCAAAGCAAAAAACACAGCATCAATGGGACCAGACGGTGTCCTGTGCTGCATCCTACATGAACTCCAAGAAGAGCTAAACCCAAACATAAAACTACTGTTCAATCTCAGCCTTACCACAGGATATGTACCCAAAGAGTGGCGTACAGCAACAGTGGTCCCTCTCCACAAAGGTGGTGCCTCAACGGATCCGGGAAACTATCGCCCCATAAGCCTGACTAGCTTGGTCTGCAAAGCTATGGAAAGGATCATCATGGACCTCATAAAAAAAGATATTGGGGACCTACAGACACTGGATCCTACCCAGTTCGGCTTTGTTAAGGGCAGATCCTGCCTCTTAAACCTTGTCAATTTCTTTGAAACAGTCACCAAGGCCATTGATGGGGGGAAGATGGTCTACACAGCCTACCTGAACCTCGCAAAAGCCTTCGATACAATACCCCACTCGGGCATTATAGATAAGCTCACCAGCTTAAATATAAACCCCTATGTCACTAGATGGGTTGCAAACTGGCTCAAGGACAGAACCCACATGGTTAGAATTGCTGGAGCCATGTCAGACTCCAAACCAGTTACAAGTGGCGTCCCACAAGGCTCAGTCCTGGGACTTCTCCTGTTCGGTATATATTTCTCGGAGGTACAGGCCAACATGGAAGGACTGTGGCTGACCAAGTTCGCAGATGACTGCAAACTGGGCGCTATAATCGACTCTCCAACCGACACAAGCATCCTCCAAAAGGGCCTCATAGAAACAGACAACTGGTGCCAGAGCCATGGCCTCAAGCTAAATGCCAAAAAGTGTATAGTCATCCCCTTTGGCAAAAACAAAGTGCCCACAAATTACCACATAGGTGGTAATCCATTAAGTACGGAAGAAATAATTAGGGACCTGGGGACCCAAGTTGATAGTAATCTCTCATTTGACAACCACGTGGCCAAAGTGGTTAGAAAAATATTTTATATAGCCCACCTAATCATGAAAGGATTCACATCTAGATCAGGGGAGGTCATCGTGCCTCTTTACTCATCCCTCATCAGGCACAAAATTAAGTACAATGCCCCTTTTGGGATGTACCTTACCAGACACCTGCAGCAACTGGAAAGACCCCAAAAGTACCTCACCAAGAGGATCAAAGGGCTCAAACAGATGCCATATGCCGCCCGGTTAAAGAAACTCCAGCTCTACTCAGTGGCATACCGCCTGCTCAGAGGCGATCTGTGCCTGACGTATAAAGCCATGTCCAACCCGGAATTAATGGACATGCTGCACCTCAGAAAATCCAAATCCCATCGAGCTACATGCTCAAGAGACTTGAACCTCAGCACTGAAATAAATAGGACATGCTGGAGGGACAGATTCATAACCCAGAGGCTCCCTTCATTCTGGAATAAAATCCCAGTCCAGGTTAGGCAGAGTCCCTCATTGACTCTCTTCAAGAGGAATCTTGATGAGTGGATGGGGGATCGTAGGTTTACCCCGGGTATCACTTTGGTGTCACTGTTAGACAGAGGCACAGTATACTAACTTCGAAAAAGGGCATAGCAAAATTAATTTAAAATGGGTGGCGAAAGCCAAACACTCTCTGGCTAGGCTTATAAATGCCCTAGGGCAGATAGCCTAGTATGAACCTATGAACCTATGAACATCTATACTGCCCTGTATCTAGTTCATGTTATGTTTCATTCACATTTCCCTTACAGACCTAGTGTAGTATAGCCTGCCTTATTCTAGCCCCATTTTCTCCTGTTAAGACCAACTAAATCCATGGCTATTAATGCAATAGCTAATTCTAATCTCTGTTTTTGTTGGTACTTTTTTAAAAACTGTTTATTTGTTGCTTCTTGTCTTTCTTCACACTGACCTTTACCCTAGGAACCAAGGGAGTGTTTTCTTTTCCTTTTTCCTTTTTTTCTTTTTTCTTTTTTTGTTTGCACTGAGTGCCTCAAGTTGATATCAGATCCCAAACATGACCTCCTATTTCTGTCACAGTACTGGACCCTGGATGGGGCCACATTGATAGGTTAGCAGTAGGATAAGGGCAGCAGGATTGTCTGCTTCTATTGCTAGATGAGGACTTCTGGGCACACTGAGAATAGAAGTGAACAGTAGTTTGTGGGAGGTCAAGACAGTAAAGTTGCTCCAATGTCATATATGTTGGCCATGTTAGGGTTTTCTCTTTAAGTCCTATCCTGTCTGACATGCCAGAATTACATCTTGAGAGTTTGCAGTAGTGCTGTGAGGTACCTGACCCAAAACAAATCTGAACCATTTCTCTACTTCAGTATCACTATCACAGCTTTCATACAAGGGCTACATGTCCGCAGCATGTCTCCATACTTTTCCTCAGGGGAGACACAAGCATGCTGAACTTGGGTTACCTGGGTCATAATCATGTCTGTTTTTGTCTCTTTATCTCTTTCTCTGTCTCTCATTATCTTTGCCAACAGAGCAGGCAGGACCTGTGGAAATTAATGTCATCATCTCACTCCACAAATTGAATATCTCTAGAGCAGTCATGTTCTTTATAGTTAACTTCTACTGTCTCATTTCTTCCAATCCTGTTTTCTCATAAAGCCCTGCTTCCTACTTCAGTTCTTCCCCAGTCACCTACCAAGTTATTACTTCATCTTTTACTCTTATCTTTCCCATCCTATTATTACTTTAGCTCAAACTAATATCCACCATTCTGTCCCTCTGTCTCTGCCTCTTCCCTAATCACTTTCATTGCTTTTACATTTCTTACATGTCCTCATTGAAAACGTTTTCTCCCTCCTTCTTTCTACCTTCTCCCTTATCCTGTGGCTACCCTCTCATCTTGCTTTACTGACCCTATGCAGTGGACAAAATGAGTTCTTAGGGTACTCCTTAACCATCCCCACCATCTATTTCTCTGTCAGGATTGATGTTCTCTTTTTACATTTCCTTCTAAGCTGTGGTACCTAACAAATGTGCCAGCCTTCTATACTTCCTCAAATCATCATTTGCAATCATATGCTATAAATGCTGGATTAACAGATGCAGAGATCAAAAGCTGCTTAGTATCTTTAGCAGATTATATCCACTGTTATAAATTGCATATATGCATTGTTTCAGAATCTTAGATTACATTTCAGATACCTACTCAACCCACTCTCTTCTAAACATATCCATATATTAAAATGTGATTAGTGCACAGCTTTTAGTCACAAGGAAAATCTTCTTCTGGCTTTTCCCAGTTAGGGGTCGCCACAGTGGATCACCTGTCCAGTCATGATTGGCAGTGGAGTTTTATGGTGTCAAGTTGCCAGCCTGATGCCCAACCTTCCATGGAAGGCACACACTCATGCCTAGGGCCAGTTTAGAGTATTCAATCCACCTACCGAAAGGATCCAAACTTTACAGGGCCAAGTTCAAGCTCTGATCTCGAGATCCAAAGCCCCAGCCAGGATGGTTCTTCAAGTTGGCTTCAGACATCTAGCAGCTCAGGTTTTCTCAACTGGGGTCTTCAATGATACTGATTGCCCCATACTGCTATTAAAGTCGTCCCAAAGATCTCTTCTTCTAGTTTCTGCCTATCTACAACAATCTAGAGCTTTTTTTTCCCAAAATTCTTCCAATGAGCAAGAATACACTTCTCATAAAATTGGATTCACACAGGCAACAATTTATATTTAGACAGACTCAGCAACTTCGTAAGTCAGACCAGTTGTTTGTGTCCTTGCTACTATCTCAAAATGGATCAGGAGTTCTTTTATCTTGTTTCATCTGGACTATGTTATATAAGCAGGGTATGCATGTGTGCATGTATCTTGAGGACAAAACTAGATCTGGGGACTGGTAGTGGTGCACTTGTTTCTTTCTTCATCTCCGTTATATTATATACAGGGTATGCATGTGTGCATGTGCGGACAAACTAGATCTGGGGGACTGGTAGTGGTGCATCCTGGATATGTCTTTGGGATGAAACCAGAGCACCCAGAAGAAACCCATGCGACCACAGGGAGGACATGCAGACTCCACACAGAAGGCACCCCAGCCAAGGATCGAACAGGAGAACCTCTTGCTGTGAGGTGGTAACGCTAAACACTGCCCCATTGCGGCTGCCCTTAGTCACAAGGAAAATAATCTCCTCAAATATCTCTGTATTACAATTCACATCCATTGTAGGTACTTACTAAGTTACAGTTATCAGCCTCATTGTTGGCCATTGTAATTTTCTAGCTCTTCTGTTTATTTTACCCCTACCTCTTTTATTAGTAACATTTTCAAACAAAGTCCCCATATTATCTGAAAAGTTAACTATTGTTTTAAAGTTCACAACATTTGAACATACAAAAATAAGGAGTAAATGAACTCCCCCTCTTTAAAAAAAATCTCCTTTTCTAGAAATCCAAAGTATTTCTGGATTTTCCTTTTTTCAGGCAGAGTTAGTATGGAGCACCTTATGCTTTAACAATAAAAGACTTGTAATTGTTCTTTGGCATAATTTTTTATTTGGCTTTATTTTCCCCAGTAGTCCATCCATCTATATGATGCAAGTCATCTTTTGCTAGGCAATACTGTTTTTCAATTATTGCTTTTACAGAGTACTTCTGAAAAATAAATAAATAAATAAACAAACAAACAAACAAATAAATAAAATATGTGTCAAGTTATGCCAGGGTCTAATAAGTCTTCTAATTTCCCAGTTGCTTGGAAATATTTTAGGCATATTTCTTGACAGCAGATCTTTAATCTCTCATCTCCAGTGCTACCTTTGTTAATTTGCAAATGTAGTTCACAGGGAGGGCAATTATTTTGAAAACTATAGGCCCATCTCCTTACTTAGACTCTTTACAGATCCTTATTGTCCAAACTTATCTTGTTTAGTCTATCATTACCACTCTGTTAAAAAATTATTTTCAAACTTTGGATTTTGGATTTCTATTTGATGGGCAGCACAGACCTACACCAGCTGAAATTATGACAGTCGTCATTATGCACCACCAGTCTTTATCACCAGCTATCAGACTCATCAATATTACTTTCTTAACACATACCAGAATAAAATAACAAGTATACTATGTAACAATCTGTCCAAGACCCTTGACATGGCCTCTCATCCTTTAATCCTTGTCAATTTTCTTTTTATGGACAATATGCTTCAAATATTTAACTGTTTTCTCACTGGAGCAGAAAATTGTCTATGATAAAAATGTGTTACAATACAGCTACCTCTTTTAACTTTTGTCTTGTATCCTCCAGAGATATGTGTTAGTGGGTCTGTATTAGATAATCGAATGTTTGAAAGTTCGACTGCATATGGTTAACACCATAAGATCAAATGTTCAAAAGTTTGAATATCTAATAAAAAAATAAAAATAAAATAAACTACACAAAACACCTACCTGAATGCTCTAAACAGGGGAAAAGCCTTCTTGTCCCCCCTCCCACGTTGGGGGCTGCGACCCCCACACCTCCCGCTCTTTAAATATACCAACTCTGAGATCGCACTACAGTGCAGAAAAGGGAAATCTTCCCATTCCGCGCTATACAGAGATCTCCGTTACAACGTTCAAACATTCAAAAATCCGATCATATGATGTCGACCATATGAGACTCAAATTTTGGAATGTTCGAACATTCAATACAGACCCGTGTTAGCCATTTCTATTCTCTGTTTACTTTAAGTTGCTTTCTGTCATAAGCTTTGAACTAAGGGCCTTAATTCATGTAGATGGTTCTGTTTTCTTTAGATCAGATTACACCACTTCAGTCATCTGATTCCCAACATTCTACAGACCTCCCCTTAACAAACATTTTTATTAAAAACAATAATGGCCCAGAGTCTCAATAAAGCTAAAGCAGCATAGCTCAAGATTCATATCGAGCTTTAATAGCATTACACAACTGTGGAAAATCAGTCTGCCCAATAATT
The DNA here is from genome assembly GCF_019279795.1 of Protopterus annectens. Lineage (NCBI taxonomy): Eukaryota > Metazoa > Chordata > Ceratodontiformes > Protopteridae > Protopterus > Protopterus annectens. The sequence goes on from NC_056734.1 coordinate 912,046,675, forward strand.
AGTGCATGAAATATCTCCAATTATTTCTTGATCTCCATCCTTTCATTCTCTAATTACACGGATAAGCCTCAAGCTAAATGTTTTGTTCAGGTAAAGAGATTAGTCTATGGATATTTCTCTCACTCCCAAAGCAGTATCACCATTCAGTAAGGGCACATTCACCCATGTAAATAAACATTCCCATGCATTTTTCAGTCTTGCTAATGTCTCATCTTTTAAAAGGCACAGATTCCAAACTCTGCAGAAAAAGATATGCAGCTACAGATCCAACATATTCTTTTCACACTATGAATGCATTAGCTGCACTTCAAAAAGGCCTAAATGTTTTCCCATAATTTACCCATGCTTATGGTATATCTATAGGCTGCCAAGTATACATTCCCTGAATGTCTGCTATCTGAGTCACAGGAGTCTTTGGGTAAAAATGCAAATCACTGTTTTCTATAGGAAATCACTGTAGCGTGGTTTCAGTCTGTACACATTGGCAGTGATCCCTTTGTTTTGGGAGATTTCTTCATTCACGTTTGTGTAATTGTGAAGTTGCTATATATACATACATATTTATATGGCTAAAGGAGTGTAGGTGACTTACTCCCCACACTGAGAGGTGCAGAGTGTCCTGACCTACAACAAAAAAACATCTTACAGTGTGATATTTTGCCTTTGCAATGTTGCAGGCATTTGTGTTTGGTAATGTGCTTCTTGACACATTGTTCTTCAGCCTTTCCTAGTGGAATCATTCATTACTTATTTTCTGTACACCAACCAATGAATTTCTTTTTCTCAGCCTTTGCCATCCCACAGACTTTTCCCTATAGTTTGTCCTTTAGTATACCTACCCACACATTATAGTCATGTTACAGTTTCTTCCTGTCTCTTCAAACTGCACTACATAAATTTGAAGAAGAAGAAGCTAAGCTGTTTTAGACCTCAGTACTAAAAACAAATTTAGATTTCCTATAACTTACAGGTTATTCCTACCCTCACATCTTTCAATTAAGAATCAAGGCCATGTTTTATGCAGGTCAACATATGTAGAAACCCTGACAGAACTACTTGAGGAATGCCAGTGAATTTAAGCACCATGTCATGCATAAACATACTTTGTCATTTTTTCAAAGACTACTGCCACTTATTTTGTTATCTTACCAGCATTATGTGATTGGACTCATTCAACGGTACTATAGTATTAATGGGTTGCAGACTATAGAGTTTATTGCATTCCTTGATTATGGTAGAAGATGCTCCATTGCAATATCGTATTAGTAGGTTAAATATAGAGTTTTTGCATTCTTCGGTTATGGTAGGAGATGTTTCAATGGGTCAATTCCCCTGACCTATTTACCAAATAAGTAAATACACATCTTCAGTTAAACTGATAGATCATATTAAGTATTTAAAAAAATGTAGTTATTTGTCCTCCTTAACTGCAGTCATAAATCACAGGCTAATTATATTCTTACCTTTTGTGACAACAGCAAGGAGCATCATCCTTTTCAGGAATTTGACACTTTTACCTGGATTTTAGCCTCTGCTCAGTGTATAAGAATGTTTTGAATTAAAATTGATAAAAGAATGTTATAATTTATGCATATTTTTGCTCTTGGGGTGTTATGCTGATAAAATAAATTGCAATATCAGCTGAAACACATACAGTGTTGTTAAACAAACATGAACTTTCGGTAATAACACCGTGACATTGCAATGCTTGGCAAGTCTCATATTACTTTACTATGGATGCAGCAAAAAGACATCTGGCATCATGACATCTGCATTTTTGCCACGCTGGATGAATTTTACTTCATGAGCATAATTCAGCTGAAGTTCAAGCATTAACAGCATTAATGACAATCACATACTCAAGACACTGCCCACTGTAGAGCTTCTGTGCTGTCAGAACAGTAAGACAAATATCAAAATCATGATAGAAGCTTAACAATTATTTCTAAGTTAAAATGAAGAAGGGGGGTAATGAATAAAAAAGATCAACCAGATTATTTGCACTTATGCTCAGACTATTACAGTCTGTATCTGTCTGGGCAGGATTCACAAAGGTTTGCACGGAGTGTAAGAGATGTGCAACACTCCATGCAAGCCTCGCGATCCAGGAACAGCCCTAAGCTCCGTGTAAGAGACCAGCTAAAACGTCTCTTACACGGACTGGGCGTGGACATGCTAAATACCTCACTTGCATCCGAAAGGTATACAAATGAGGTATATTAGCGATCCACGAAGCAGAAACCAGTCCGTGTAGGAGACGTTTTAGCTGCAGAAATGTACTCAGCTGACAACTGAGTACATTTCTGCAAATTCCACAACGGAGGGATGTCAGCTCCAAAAATGGTTGTATATGACTCAGGCAGCATGCCAATGGCCAAATATGTGGCCATTGGCAAGATAACCCGATGCAAAAATATTAAAAATATAATTTTTTTTTTGGCGATCGCCGATGTTTAAACCCAGCGCAGCCCCGTGCAAATGGGCTGCGCTGTATAAAACCATAAAAAAGAAGGTTATAAACCCACAAATGTGGGTTTCATGCAATACATAGAATGACAATGCAGGGACCAGCAGACCAAAACCAACATGGCCACAGTGTAGTGGTTGCTAAGGGGGGAAGCTGAGTCTAAGACATGTAACTAAGCATTAGTAGGCAATCTCATGTAAATGAGGGTTCGGATACTGAATCTCACAGTCACATACGAAATGAGCACAGTCTGAGTAGTGTAAGAGATACAAAAGAGGGAGGAATAGAGTAGGAGATAGGTGACATCACAGGGGGAATGGTAGAAAGAAACACAGTTCATTGGAGGCCAGTGTAACATGACAGATGACAGGTACAGATCATGGAAAGAGGTGTGCCACTAGATAAGTCATGGAAAGTCAAGAAATGGAAGGTGTACACTGTTACCTACACCAAAGTTTCTTGCTGGCCGTGCATGTGCACGTGTGCCCACCATGAAGCGCGAGTAGGACAGTCTGCACGCGTGTAAGGCAGTGTGAGCATGTGGGAGCATGTTGGGAGATGTTTAACACTGTTTGTGCAGGTATGCGCGTGTGTAAGGCAGGCTGAGTATGTTGGAGGCTGTTGGCAGATGTGTAACAGTGTTTGCGTGGGTGTACTGTCAGTCATGGCTGTGCGACATGCTCTCAGCTCCCTCAGACCCGGTCTGGTGTACCTTTCCATATGCGACTGTGCCTGCATGACAGAGGCAGTATGCCCACGGATGCTCCCACAAGAACGCATGGGCAACTGTCTGTGTGGTACCATCGCAGGACCCTGCCCATGGCTGCTGTGTGGGGACGCATGTGCCACAGGTACCACATTACCCTGGTCAATGCCCACTGTATCCTGTCCATCACCTAGGGACAATGGTGACAAAGGATGTACTGGCAGGATGACTGTGCGCAATGATGGGGTTGACAGCTGTGTACTGTCAATTGGCTGACCAATGGCGGACCCTGACACACCTTCCTGTACCATTACACAAATATCTTCATTACCAGTACCTGTGGCACCAGATTCAGGTTCCCTGCTGCAGGACACCAGAGCAGCACCAGAACCTGTGGGAGGAAGACAGGAAACACAGTTTACAGTCTCCAGACATTGTTACCAGTGATGCACTTATGCACACATGCACACATGTACACATGCACACATGGACACAGGCACACATGCACACATGGACACAGGCACACATGCAGACATGCACACGTGGACACATGCACACAGGCACACATGCACACATGCACACAGGCACACATGCACACATGCAGACATGCACACGTGGACACATGCACACGTGGACACATGCACACATGCACACAGGCACACATGCACACTTGGACACATGCACACATGGACACATGCACACATGCACACGTGGTCACATGCACACATGGACACATGCACACGTGGTCACATGTACACATGCACACATGCACACGTGGACACAGGCACACATGCACACATGCACACGTGGACACAGGCACACATGCACACATGCACACGTGGACACAGGCACACATGCACACATGCACACATGCACACGTGGACACAGGCACACCTGCACACATGCACACAAACACACATGCACACATGGGCACAGGCACACATGCACACATGCACACCCCGCAGTATACACGCAGAGCACTACTGAGTTACACAAGTGTTACTAGCACAATCAGGACTATTATAGGTATTGTTAAACACACTCACCTGCATGGATGGCCTGCCTTGCTGTAACCCAGGAGGGACCTGCAGAAATGATGAGATTTATGTCAGTGGGCATAACTGTGCCATTGATATTGCATATGATACAGTGCAGTAGTACACCAGTTGCCTTTCACACGTCAGCTGCTGATATTGCCAGTATCACACATGCACAATTACATACTATGATGACAGATACATACCATGGACACACCTTACACATGTATAAACTAACAGTATACAGAACAGTCAAGTGTACATATGGCATATTACCTGCACACTCCATGTCATGCTGCTGTGTGGATCCAGCATCCATCATGATGCAGGTGTACTGCTGTTGCTGTTCCGGGGCTGGACCCCTTCCAGTCTGGTGAGGGGGGATGTGTGGCCACCCCACCTCCTGTGGCAACATATTGCCTGTGGATATCTGATGCACGCTGACGGTCACTTCTGATTAAATCACTGCAGTGATGTCGTACCTGCTCATATGTCCTATTATGTGTGCCAATATCATTTACCCTACGGACAAGGTCTTTCCACGGTGCAGCCCTCTCCTGCTGATTCTGACTGGTGTAGGAAAACAGGATGTCATACTCCTGCACCAGGCTCTGGTGTATCTCCTCATCTTCCACTGCAGAGTAGGAGGGATTATGCTGATGTGCCATCTCCCTGGAAGAGAACACAAACAGCATATCAGCAGACTATGTCAGCAATATATGGCACACATACTATACATGATACTCATGTGTAGTGATATACTACTACTCCCTTATGTTGCATGTGTGTGTGTGTGGTGGTGGATACACAGGTACATGGCCAGATATCAGTGCTCAGCCAACACCTGTGCAACAATACCTGCCACATTCCACACAACATAGTAGCATGCCCCATCGGTCAGCACACACTGACAGGTCCAATGCACAACCTCACTCTGGGGTTTCATCCCAAGGTACTGTATGTGGGACGCCATCCACTAGTGTGATGTGGACACAAGTTACACGGCCAGGATATACATATCCCACCACCACCACCAGCACAGTAGACTACTTTGATATGTATGTGATTAGACAGTTATTCACTTGTTAGGACTGAGATGGTATCCATGCAGCACACTGGGCCAGTGGAAGCCACAACCCACACTGCTGACCCCTTTGCAAATGCTTACCATGGACATACCACAGATTGCATGGAACTTGCACACACATTTCTAACCCAGACCCTATGCACAAAGGTTAGGCATCCTGTCCGGTGGACCCCAGACAAAGGCAGATTGTATAACAATAGCAGGAGGCTACTGCAGGACAGAGCAGATTCACATTAAGGGAAGGCATCTGTGGTCAGCACTGGTACTATGCTACAGTCCCTCATAACAATGACCACGGCCTACTCTGGGAGGGAAATTGCCACAAACACTATGGATAACCACAAGGCCTTCTTCAGTTATGTTACACATATGGACCAAATGCCTCAGATATGCTCTGTGTTAATACACACCTTCTTAACATTCACCAAACACACAGATATTGGCAACATTCTTGCAGACAGGTTCAGTGCACGTATCCCACCTCCTTCTCCCCCACCAGTTGAAATAGTTATCACAGCTGTATGTAACCTCTCTATCATCTCACATGTCCAGGTGAGGGCCACCCTCAGCAAAGCAGAACACACAGCATCACTGTGACCTCATGGTATCCCTGGATGTGTGCTCCCTGCACTCCAAGAGGACATACAACCGCATATAACACTGATAATTTATCTTGGCCGTACTACAGGATATGTACCTGGACAGTGGCATACAGCAACAGTGGTCCCACACCACTAAGGAGGTACCTTGACTGACCCTGGGAACTACCACATCATATGCATAACCGGCCTGGTCTGCTAAGCTATGGAATTATGCAGTACGGGATGCATATACAGTGATATCGGGTACCTGCAGACACTTGTTCCCAGCCAGTGTGCCTTTGTGATGGGCTGATCCTGCCTTTTGAACCTGGCTGACCTTTCAAAGCAGTCGCTACAGCCATTGCTGAGGGCAACGCACAGACAACTGCTGCCAGGATCATGGCCTAAGACTGATTGACATGTAATGTATAGTCATCCCCTTTTGGTGGAACTACGTACACACAACAGATCACATGGACATACCTATAGATACAGACCTATGACACATTTGGAGGGTTCACAGTATGCACACTATTAACCTGCTACTTTGCATTACCTGTGTTTGTCGCAGCTGGTTGCATTACCACTGCTTCTGATTCCTGCTGCTACTGTCACTGCCCTGCTGCTACTGTCACTGCTGACAGCTTAGAGTCACAGTGTGTAGCGTGTTTTTTTTTGTTTTGTTTTTTTTTTCTCTCTGTCTCGGTTTGTCTCTCTCCCTCTGTCTGCTTCCAGACAGTGCAATGAATGTATTGCATGCGTGGAGTGTTAGTACAGGATGCTTTTGTAGGTATCTGCATAGGTCCATGTGATGGCCTCTGCACCAATTGTAAGCCAGCATTTGTTAATTGCATACAGCCAGTTGTGTACTGATTGCAGTTCTCACTGTGATTTCAGGACAGTGCTATAAAAGGGTATGTGAGATAGGCATTGCCCTTTCAGATCGTAAGGGCGGGGACCATGCTGGTATGCTGTGGACACTGTTCTGTGAGTGTAAAGGTTAGTATCTCTCTCATGATTCAGGCTGTGTTGTAGATTCACATTTCTCCATTCCTCTCCTGTTCCCTGTAGTAAGTGTGTATGCACAATGACACCTACAACTATATATATATATATATATATATATATATATATATATATATATATATATATGTACATATACATACATTTATATATGTACATTAACTGACATTATTACCTACAATCTACCAACTAGCATGGCTGTTTCTGTTCACACACTACTATTATGGGAATCCAGTAGTTTTGACAGTAATTCTACATGACATGCTTTGGGTACTACACATCCTATATTCCCTTTACATTCATCCCTACTATTACATGTTATATTTATTTTAGCTCAATGTTTTTGTATAAGAGTCATGGCTTAGTGGTAGGTCATACAGACTAATGTTTCCAAGGTCCTTGGTTCGGGACTGACAGTGGGATTTTATTTTGCTTTTGAGCTGAGTACAGGACCTGTCAATCAAAGTGACTAAGGCACTTTTAAGCAGTTGTAACCGGGTTAGCGCTGGTTTGCGCGGAGCTCACGCATGTGCACTGGCGGTTAGCTCCGCGCACACACGCGCACACCCGCTTAAAACCGCTTAACAGTGCTTACTCTGGCGCACACCCGCGCTATTTTCTTTGAAAGAAATGAAAATGGGGAGACAGGAAAGTGGTGAAAAAGGGGTCACAAAGAGGGTAAGACAGTAGGGAAACAAGCTTGGGATTTGCAGGAGAGATGTAGGTAAGGACCATAGATGCCCATTTCTTCATCAGCAACAGCTGTGCATATGTATGCAATTTGGTGTGACATTTGAAACCTTCCACCCCTGAGAGAGGTGTCAGGACAACAATAATACTTGTTGTACAGCCAATTGTAATTGATAGTTTCCATGTCCAGCAGACATGTGTGCGGAATGGGCAGCTATGTATGGGGAGTAATTTTTTTGTGGGTACAGAGTGCCCTTTTTTTTTTTTTTTTTTCAGGTGAGAGTGGTATGTCAGGTGAAGGAAGTCAGTACAGCTGGGGAGGTAGGTTGGGTAGGTAACCACACAAGACAAACAAGATGCATACAGGGGCGGTGTATGACACGTGTGGGCGGTGTTACACAATTGACGGGGACGGAGGTTTGGATATCCAGAGCCCATGAGCCCACAGATGGCAACAGTGGAACTGATATCCCCACCCATAGGCAGTTGCCACTGTTCCTTCACTGCCCAGGATGGGGCTGTGCTGGGGGCTGTGTAGGCATGGCAACAGGCATGCCCGTAAGTTGCGCCACCCATGCCTCAAGCTGGCGTAGGGGCTCGAGAACAGAGTCCCGAATCTCCCTACGCACCACAGTCCGGATGCTACGGAGGGTGAGTGGTGGTTCTCCTCCGGCAACACTTGCAGAGGGGGGTGATCACCATCCCCTGCAGCGCTTCCACCCGCAGGTAGCACAAGGCCACCGGAGGAGGATCCAGACTGAGCACTAGTGCCAGGTGCACTCGCCAGCTGAGGTGGGAGAGTTGGGTCCACTGGAACCCGCCTTCCCTGTCGTCCTATGTTTTGCATTATGTCATGACAGTTTGGGTTAGTGACATATAATACCATTCACAATTAGTTGTAACAGCATGCATTAGTATTCCCATTAACCAAACACCCAGATATTCACACCATTGAACAGCGAGCATAACACATGCATAATTTGAACAGCAATACACAGTCCAACAACATGCAGGGTTGATTGATGGCAACAGGCCATCAGGTTTGGATGTATGAACAGGGCAGATGCATCAATGGACATGCAAATATACATGACCCAACAGGACAAACGTCCAGGGGTGTTAATTGTGATTGCACATACCATTTTCACAAGGAATGGGTTATATGTGGTTATAGGGTGGGGTGAAGAAAATAATATTAACACCTTTGAATACCAATACATATGCTGTACATTTCTAATAGCTGCACATATATACACACTATTGTTCTAACTACAGTTTCCTATATGATAACTATTTCAACTTGGTGATAGGACTGTTACTGCAACATCAATATACATTTTATTGTTCTTCATACACATTCATATCTAGCTTTGTTCAGCTACATCATCCTGCTACATTTGCTTTATATATCTGTAGACAAGTGTGGATGTTTGGTATATCAGACAATCATACTATCTGCCTATTGCAGACTGAGAGCAACATATCCAGATTTTGCGATACACATTCCAGATGCAGCAACACTTTGAACAGATTTCGCTGTTTGGTTTTGATTCTCACATGCATTTCATTCTGTCTTGACTGCAGTATACTTTATTCAGGGGTTATTACTACTGTATTGCTGGATTGGGTTATATGTGGTTATAGGGTGGGGTGAAGCAAATAATATTAACACCTTCGAATACCAATACATATGCTGTACATTTCTAATAGCTGCACATATATACACACTACTGTTCTAACTACAGTTTCCAATATGATAACTACTTCAACTTGGTGATAGGACTGTTACTGCGACATCAATATACATTTTATTGTTCTTCATACACATTCATATCTAGCTTTGTTCAGCTACATCATCCTGCTACATTTGCTTTATATAGCTATAGACAAGTGTGGATGTTTGGTATATCAGACAATCATACTATCTGCATATTGCAGACTGAGAGCAACATATCCAGAATTTGGGATACACATTCCAGATGCAGCAACACTTTGAACAGATTTTGCTGTTTGGTTTGGATTCTCACATGCATTTCATTCTGTACTGACTGCAGTATACTTTATTCAGGGGTTATTACTACTGTATTGCTGGATTCATGACACTTTCTCACACTCTCTCACTTGTTTTCATTTTACTATTCAGGATGGTACTTACTTCTAGGCTTTATTGACATGTTTTACCTGTAGTTATTACAATCCTTTCCAGCAGTCTCACTTCTGTCATGTTTCAGTATTTCAACAGGGATATATTTCACACATGTGATTTCATCATCTTCTGCAGCTATACTTTTCAGCCTGCTGCAGGTTGTGTACTATTTTCTTACAGGTGGGGCATTTTTATTTCAGAATTTATGTCAGGCATTTTCATTTTTCTGTTTGGCTTACAGGCTGCAACACACTTTTGTAATCAAGCAATACTTGCAAATACTTTCACACTGTTACTTGCACATTTTATTCCTTAGTGACTACACTGCACTCTTTTGCTGACTGTCATACTTTTATATTTCTTTACAGTTACTGGTAGTGGATTACTGACCTGTTTGGTGGCTTAACCGCACCAGCCTATCGCCATAGGCTCTGCGGTTTGCAGAACGGACACCTGCAGCTGTAATATAAATGAAGTAATATTGGAATACACATCTCCATAATATCAGCTAGTTTAATTTCTTACATACATAATTAAATGTAACTTACTCAGTAGTGGGGCGTTGGACATTTGCCAGGCCTCCTGGATCCAAAGGTTCAATTGGTCCTGCTTGCGTCTCTTCAGGTCCGCATGGTGGTGACGGACCTGCTTACAAGTCCTTGGAATCCCTGTTGCACTGGTGAGATCATGAGCCAACCGGTCCCATGCCTCAGCCCTGTATGCTCCCCACAGGACCTGGCCCTGCATGAGTTGGGCCTCATGATTGTGGACTAGGAGCCAGACCATGTACCTGGACTCCTCAATGCCCCACCTCTGTGCTCGAAAGCAACTACCCTCTCCTACTCCTGTCATTCTGGCTGCAGTTCAGTTCTACAATCATTTATGCTGTGTATTCCCGCCTATGGGGCTTATATAGTCCGTTTTTCCTGCACATATCTGTGATTGGCCATTTTGGAATTGTATTTTGCATTTTGAGAGTGTATTTAAACTTCGGGCAGGATTCACAAAGCCTCCGTGTAAGAGTTATAACTCTTACACGGAGGCTGCAGTTAAATGGTGTGATGTCAGCATGTCATGCATATGCATGAGGTGCATGAGGCATGCTGAATCACACTGTAAGTCTTACACGGTCCATGTAAGACAGTAGGGGGCATGTCCGTAGGCTAAGCCCTGCAAGCAGACACGCCCCCGGAAGTCTAGAATGGCAGAAAGTAAACACCCACGAGAGAGGCCATGGAAATGTGAATAAATACACTACACAACACATGCCCCCACAGACCAGCAATGTAAAATGTAAAAAGCGAACAGATGTTATAAAATGTAAATTGAAAACTTGTTTATTTTTTTTTAAACCGCGTAAATGTTTGCTAATGCATGTGCTCATGTGCGCGGGTGTGCTACTAGCGCAACTGCAGTTAGCAATCAGTGGAAAAGGATATAAGAACTAAATATGCAAAGTGAGCCAAGAAGTTACAGCATAGCGGTAGAGTTTTCGGCTTAAGAGCAGGCAGGCAAGGTTCGAGCCCATACAACATCCTTTTTTTTTTTTTTGTAAATAAGCACTAAAAAGGCCCCTGACAGTATTGTACAAATGTAAAAGTATTTCCTTTTGTAAAATGGAATGAAATGGATCATATATTTTCAAGTAATACAATAATAAAAATATTTAGAAATGTACTGATAGCTAAGCTGCTGTCAAACAAGGTGAGACAGAGTGCCCATAGCTGAGTAGTGTTTCAAAGGCTGCAAATTGCTTGCCCGTAGCTAAGCACTGGTTTAACAGGCTCAAACTGTGTGCAACTAGCTGTGCTTAGCTTAACATGTGTGTTAATAGCCAATTAAGGTTTAACCCAGTGCACACCGTTTGTGCGGAGGTGCGTGCCGCGCCCACAAGCTAACCGCTGGGCAGCGTTAAGCAAGCTGTATCAAAAGTGCCTTTACACAGACACACCCCTCAGCCTGTCTAGACAGTCATAAAACTTAAAATCAGTGGTCAGATTCAAACCCAGGATACCACGCACTAGAGTCAAGGTACTAAACCACTAAGCCATGACAGCAGTACTTTGAAATGAAAAAATAGCATATATATAGGATGTAATCCAAAATGGAGCATGATAAAGCAGTTTCTGTGAAGTTGATACAATTCCAAAACGGCCAATCATAGAAATGTGCGGGAAAATCGGCATATATAAGCCCCATAGGTGGGAATACACAGCATAAACGATTGTAGAATAGACCTGCAGTCAGAATGAGTGGAGTAGGGGAGGGACGTTGCTTTCGAGCACAGCGGTGGGGCGTTGAGGAGTCCAGATACATGGTCTGGCTCCTAGTTCATCATCATGAGGGCCAACTCATGCAGGGCCAGGTCTCATGGGGAGCATACAGGGTGGAGGCATGGGACCAGTTGGCTCATGATCTCACCAGTGCTACTGGGATTCCACGTACCGGTGAGCAGGTCCTTCACCACCATGCAGACCTGAAGTGACGCAAACAAGACCAGTTGACCCAATGGATCCAGGAGGCTCGGGATATGCCCAACGCCCCACTACTGAGTAAGTTACATTTTACTTATGTATGTAAGGAATTTAACTAGCTGATATCATGGAGATGTGTATTCCAATATTACTTGTTTTGTATTACAGCTGCAGGTGTCCGCTCTGCGAATCGCAGGGCACATGACAGCAGGCTGGTGCGGCTGCACCACCATGCAGGTTAGTAACCCCACCTAGTACTTGTAAATAAATATTATAGTGTAGCACTTAGCAGAACACTGCAGTGTATTCATTAAAAGTAATTGAATGTGCAAGCAACAAGTGAAAGTGTGCAGGTATGGCTGCATGAAGTTCATCAGTATGTAAGTGAAACTGGAAATATAATTGATAGAAATAAATAGTTCTGTAATACAGATGTCCCACCATTAATTAAATGTAGTATAGCCTGCAGTAGTCTCAAGAGTACAGCTTCAGAAGCTGAGTTAATCACATGTGAGATATATCCCCTGTTGAAATGCTGAATCATGACAGAAGTGAGGCTGCTGGAAAGTGTTTGAATCACCACAGGTCTAATATGTGAACAAAGCCTAGAAGTACCAACCTGAACTGTGAAATAGCAGGATGTGTGAGAGTGACAGAAAGAGTCATGTATCAATAAATAAAGTAGTAATAACTCCTGAATATATAAGCCTCAGTGTGGTTCTACAGAACTAAATGCACATGGGAATTAAAAATTAACATCCCAAACTGATTTCAGTGTGTCTGAATCTTGAATGTTTAAGCCAAAATCTGTATATGGTAATCACAGTCAACAATTTTCAGATAGAATGAATGATTGTCTGACATACTAAACATCCATAGTTGTCCCCTGCCCTGTCATCAAAATGTAGCAGGATGATATATCTGATCAAATTCAAAATATCTAGAATAGTGATGTATCTGTAACAGGTCTAGCATGACAGTCAATTAAAAATCATTTGAAAACTATCACCCCACAAGTTAATTGTGTTTCTATTACAAATGTATATCAATGTATAATTTATGAATGTGTCAACATTTTCTTTCTCCACCCCACCCTATAATTGCAAATTAAAAAACTCACTAAATATTGGTATGTGAACATTTCATTAACCATGGACATTTGTCCTGTTGTTTCAAAAATATATGCATGTCCGTTGTTGCATGTGCCCTGTTTATACCTGCAAACCTGATGGCCTGTTGCCATTAATCAACACTGCATGTTGTTTGATTGTGTATTTCTGTTCAAATAATGCATGTGATATTGATATGCCTGTTGTTCAATGGTATTAATATCTGGGTGTTTGTTTAATGGGAATACCAATGCATGCTGTTACAACTAATTTGAATGGAATAATATGCTACTAACCCAAACTAACATAACATACTCACAAACCTAGAACGCTTGGGAAGGCAGGTCCCAGCGGACCCACCTCTCCCACCTCATCTGGCGATTGCACCTGGCACTAGTGCCCAGGCCAGACCCTCCTCTGGTGGCCCTGTGCCATCTTCAGGTGGAAGCGCTGCAGGGGATGGGGCCTGTCCCCCCTCTGCAAGCGTGGCCGGAGGAACCCGTCCACTCACCCTCCAAGGTGTCCAGTCTGTGGTGCGAAGGGAGATTCAAGACTCTGTTCTTGGGCCCCTAAGCCAGCTTGAGGCCCGGGTGCCACAGCTTACGGGCATGCCCATTGTCCTGCCTGCACAGCCCCCAGCACAGCCCCGTCCTGGGCTGTGAAGGAACAGTGGCAACTGCCTATGGGTGGGGATATCAGTTCCACTGTTGCCATCTGTGGGCTCATGTGCCCTGGATATCCCAACCTCATCTTCTGCAGCTATACTTTTCAGCCTGCTGCAGGTTGTGTACTATTTTCTTACAGGTGGGGCATTTTTATTTCAGAATTTATGTCAGGCATTTTCATTTTTCTGTTTGGCTTACAGGCTGCAACACACTTTTGTAATCAAGCAATACTTGCAAATACTTTCACACTGTTACTTGCACATTTTATTCCTTAGTGACTACACTGCACTCTTTTGCTGACTGTCATACTTTTATATTTCTTTACAGTTACTGGTAGTGGATTACTGACCTGCCTGGTGGCGCAACCGCACCAGCCTATCGCCATAGGCTCTGCGGTTCGCAGAACGGACACCTGCAGCTGTAATATAAATGAAGTAATATTGGAATACACATCTCCATAATATCAGCTAGTTTAATTTCTTACATACATAATTAAATGTAACTTACTCAGTAGTGGGGCGTTGGACATTTGCCAGGCCTCCTGGATCCAAAGGTTCAATTGGTCCTGCTTGCGTCTCTTCAGGTCCGCATGGTGGTGACGGACCTGCTTACAAGTCCTTGGAATCCCTGTTGCACTGGTGAGATCATGAGCCAACCGGTCCCACGCCTCAGCCCTGTATGCTCCCCACAGGACCTGGCCCTGCATGAGTTGGGCCTCATGATTGTGGACTAGGAGCCAGACCATGTACCTGGACTCCTCAATGCCCCACCTCTGTGCTCGAAAGCAACTACCCTCTCCTACTCCTGTCATGCTGGCTGCAGTTCAGTTCTACAGTCATTTATGCTGTGTATTCCGCCTATGGGGCTTATATAGTCCGTTTTCCTGCACATATCTGTGATTGGCCATTTTGGAATTGTATTTTGCATTTTGAGAGTGTATTTAACCTTCGGGCAGGATTCACAAAGCCTCCGTGTAAGAGTTATAACTCTTACACGGAGGCTGCAGAATGGTGTGATGTCAGCATGTCATGCATATGCATGAGGTGCATGAGGCATGCTGAATCACACTGTAAGTCTTACACGGTCCATGTAAGACAGTAGTATGTCCGTAGGCTAAGCCCTGCAAGCAGACACGCCCGGAAGTCTAGAATGGCAGAAAGTAAACACCCACGAGAGGCCATGGAAATGTGAATAAATACACTACACAACACATGCCCCCACAGACCAGCAATGTAAAATGTAAAAAGCGAACAGATGTTATAAAATGTAAATTGAAAACTTGTTTATTTTTTTTTTAAACCGCGTAAATGTTTGCTAATGCATGTGCTTGTGCGCGGGTGTGCTACTAAGCAACTGCAGTTAGCAATCAGTGGAAAAGGATATAAGAACTAAATATGCAAAGTGAGCCAAGAAGTTACAGCATAGCGGTAGAGTTTTCGGCTTAAGAGCAGGCAGGCAAGGTTCGAGCCCATACAACATCCTTTTTTTTTTTTTTGTAAATAAGCACTAAAAAGGCCCCTGACAGTATTGTACAAATGTAAAAGTATTTCCTTTTGTAAAATGGAATGAAATGGATCATATATTTTCAAGTAATACAATAATAAAAATATTTAGAAATGTACTGATAGCTAAGCTGCTGTCAAACAAGGTGAGACAGAGTGCCCATAGCTGAGTAGTGTTTCAAAGGCTGCAAATTGCTTGCCCGTAGCTAAGCACTGGTTTAACAGGCTCAAACTGTGTGCAACTAGCTGTGCTTAGCTTAACATGTGTGTTAATAGCCAATTAAGGTTTAACCCAGTGCACACCGTTTGTGCGGAGGTGCGTGCCGCGCCCACAAGCTAACCGCTGGGCAGCGTTAAGCAAGCTGTATCAAAAGTGCCTTTACACAGACACACCCCTCAGCCTGTCTAGACAGTCATAAAACTTAAAAATCAGTGGTCAGATTCAAACCCAGGATACCATGCACTAGAGTCAAGGTACTAAACCACTAAGCCATGACAGCAGTACTTTGAAATGAAAAAATAGCATATATATAGGATGTAATCCAAAATGGAGCATGATAAAGCAGTTTCTGTGAAGTTGATACAATTCCAAAACGGCCAATCATAGAAATGTGCGGGAAAATCGGCATATATAAGCCCCATAGGTGGGAATACACAGCATAAACGATTGTAGAATAGACCTGCAGTCAGAATGAGTGGAGTAGGGGAGGGACGTTGCTTTCAAGCACAGCGGTGGGGCGTTGAGGAGTCCAGATACATGGTCTGGCTCCTAGTTCATCATCATGAGGGCCAACTCATGCAGGGCCAGGTCTCATGGGGAGCATACAGGGTGGAGGCATGGGACCAGTTGGCTCATGATCTCACCAGTGCTACTTACTGGGATTCCACGTACCGGTGAGCAGGTCCTTCACCACCATGCAGACCTGAAGTGACGCAAACAAGACCAGTTGACCCAATGGATCCAGGCGGCTCGGGATATGCCCAACGCCCCACTACTGAGTAAGTTACATTTTACTTATGTATGTAAGGAATTTAACTAGCTGATATCATGGAGATGTGTATTCCAATATTACTTGTTTTGTATTACAGCTGCAGGTGTCCGCTCTGCGAATCGCAGGGCACATGACAGCAGGCTGGTGCGGCTGCACCACCATGCAGGTTAGTAACCCCACCTAGTACTTGTAAATAAATATTATAGTGTAGCACTTAGCAGAACACTGCAGTGTATTCATTAAAAGTAATTGAATGTGCAAGCAACAAGTGAAAGTGTGCAGGTATGGCTGCATGAAGTTCATCAGTATGTAAGTGAAACTGGAAATATAATTGATAGAAATAAATAGTTCTGTAATACAGATGTCCCACCATTAATTAAATGTAGTATAGCCTGCAGTAGTCTCAAGAGTACAGCTTCAGAAGCTGAGTTAATCACATGTGAGATATATCCCTGTTGAAATGCTGAATCATGACAGAAGTGAGGCTGCTGGAAAGTGTTTGAATCACCACAGGTCTAATATGTGAACAAAGCCTAGAAGTACCAACCTGAACTGTGAAATAGCAGGATGTGTGAGAGTGACAGAAAGAGTCATGTATCAATAAATAAAGTAGTAATAACTCCTGAATATATAAGCCTCAGTGTGGTTCTACAGAACTAAATGCACATGGGAATTAAAAATTAACATCCCAAACTGATTTCAGTGTGTCTGAATCTTGAATGTTTAAGCCAAAATCTGTATATGGTAATCACAGTCAACAATTTTCAGATAGAATGAATGATTGTCTGACATACTAAACATCCATAGTTGTCCCCTGCCCTGTCATCAAAATGTAGCAGGATGATATATCTGATCAAATTCAAAATATCTAGAATAGTGATGTATCTGTAACAGGTCTAGCATGACAGTCAATTAAAAATCATTTGAAAACTATCACCCCACAAGTTAATTGTGTTTCTATTACAAATGTATATCAATGTATAATTTATGAATGTGTCAACATTTTCTTTCTCCACCCCACCCTATAATTGCAAATTAAAAAACTCACTAAATATTGGTATGTGAACATTTCATTAACCATGGACATTTGTCCTGTTGTTTCAAAAAATATATGCATGTCCGTTGTTGCATGTGCCCTGTTTATACCTGCAAACCTGATGGCCTGTTGCCATTAATCAACACTGCATGTTGTTTGATTGTGTATTTCTGTTCAAATAATGCATGTGATATTGATATGCCTGTTGTTCAATGGTATTAATATCTGGGTGTTTGTTTAATGGGAATACCAATGCATGCTGTTACAACTAATTTGAATGGAATAATATGCTACTAACCCAAACTAACATAACATACTCACAAACCTAGAACGCTTGGGAAGGCAGGTCCCAGCGGACCCACCTCTCCCACCTCATCTGGCGATTGCACCTGGCACTAGTGCCCAGGCCAGACCCTCCTCTGGTGGCCCTGTGCCATCTTCGGGTGGAAGCGCTGCAGGGGATGGGGCCTGTCCCCCCTCTGCAAGCGTGGCCGGAGGAACCCGTCCACTCACCCTCCAAGGTGTCCAGTCTGTGGTGCGAAGGGAGATTCAAGACTCTGTTCTTGGGCCCCTAAGCCAGCTTGAGGCCCGGTGCCACAGCCACGGGCATGCCCATTGTCCTGCCTGCACAGCCCCCAGCACAGCCCCGTCCTGGGCTGTGAAGGAACAGTGGCAACTGCCTATGGGTGGGGATATCAGTTCCACTGTTGCCATCTGTGGGCTCATGTGCCCTGGATATCCCAACCTCCGTCCCCGTCAATTGTGTAACCCCCACATGTGTCATACACCGCCCCTGTATGTCTTGTCTGTCTTGTCTGTTAACCTACCCAACCTACCTCCCCAGCTATACCGACTACCTTCACCTGACATACCACTCTCACCTGAAAAAAAAAAAAAGGGCACTCTGTACCCACAAAAAAATTACGCCCCATACATAGCTGTCCATGTTGCACACATGTCCGCTGGACATTGAAACTGTTAATTACAAGTGGCTGTACAACAGGTATTAATGTTGTCCTGACACCTCTCTCAGGGGTGGAAGGTTTCAAATGTCACACCAAATTACATACAAATGCACAGCTGTTGCTGAGAAAGACATGGGCAGCTATGGACCTCACCTACATCCCTCCTGCAAATCCCAAGCTTGTTTCCCTACTGTCTTACCCTCTTTGTGACCCCTTTTTCACCACTTTTCTGTCACCCCTTTTTCTTTTCTTTCAAAGAAAATAGCGCAGGTGTGCGCGTGTGTTAGCGGAGCTCACCGCCAGTGCGCATGCGTGAGATCCGCGCAAACGAGCGCAGACCTGGTTTTAAGTGCTTAAAAGTGCCTTTGGCACTTTAGATTGACAGGTCCTGTACTCATTTCGAAAGAAAAATAAATTCCCACTGTCAGTCTCGAACCCCAGACCTTGGTAACACTAGTTTGTATGACCTACCACTAAGCCATGACTCTCATGCAAAAACATAGTGCTAAAATAAATATAACATGTAATAGTAGGAATCAATATAAAGGCAATATAGGATGTGTACTACCCAAAGCATGTCAGGTAGATTTTTAATGTCCAAATTACTGGATTCCATACTAGTTTAATGTTAACAGAAACAGCCCTGCTAATTGTTCGCTTGTATATAATAATGTAAGGTAATGTACATATATGAAAGTATGTATATGTACACATATATATATATATATATATATATATATATTAATACATATGAAATATAGTTGTAGGTGTCAGTATTCATACACACTCACTACAGGAAACAGTGAAGATAAATGCAGCAACCAGAATCTACAACACAGCCTGACTCCTGTGAGACTTACTAACCCTTTTAACTGCTTAAAGGTGCCTTCAGCACTTTGATTGACAGGCCCTGTACTCATTTCGAAAGAAAAATAAACTCCCACTGTCAGTCTTGAACCCAGGACCTTGGTAACACTAGTCTGTATGACCTACCACTAAGCCATGCCTCTCGCACAAGAGTGTAGTGCTAAAATAAATATAACATGTAATAGTAGGAATCAATATAAAAGCAATATAGGATGTGTACAACCCAAAGCATGTCAGGTAGATTTTTAATGTCCGAATTACTGGATTCCCATACTAGTTTAGTGTTAACAGAAACAGCCTTGCTAATTGTTCACTTGTACATAATAATGTAAGGTAATGTACATATATGAAAGTATGTATATGTACACATATATATATATATATATATATATATATATATATATATATATATATATATATATATATATATTAATACATAAGAAATATAGTTGTAGGTGTCAGTATTCATACACACTCACTACAGGAAACAGTGAAGATAAATGCAGCAACCAGAATCTATAACACAGCCTGACTCCTGTGAGACTTACTAACCCTTTTAACTGCTGAAAGGTGAGTTCAGCACTTTGATTGACAGGCCATGTACTTAATTTGAAAGCAAAATAAAAGCATACTATTAGACCCTACCACAAGGCCATTGTAGCACTAGTCTGTATGACCTACCACTAAGCCATGACTCTCATACAGGAATATAGTGCTAAAATAAGTATAGCATGTAATAGTAGGAATGAAGATAAAGGCAATATAGGATGTGTACTACCCAAAGCATGTCAGGTAGACTTTTACTGTCCTAATTACTGGATTCCCATACTAGTTTAGTGTTAACAGAAATAGCCCTGCTAGTTGTTAGCTTGTACTTAATAATGTAAGCTAATGTACATATATGAAAGTATGTATATGTACACATATATCTATCTATCTATCTATCTATATATATATATATATATATATATATATATATATATATATATATATATATATATATATTAATACATATGGAAATATAGTTGTAGGTGTCAGTATGCATACACACTCACTACAGGGAACAGGTGAGAGAAATGCAGCAACCTGAATTTACAACACAGCATGAATCATGAGAGACTTACTAACCTTCACACTCACAGAACACTGTCGACAGCATACCAGCATGGTCCACGCCCTTACAATCTGAAAGGGCAATGCCTATCTCACATACCCTTTTATAGCACTGTCCTGAAATCACAGTGAGACATGCAATCAGTACACAACTGGCTGCATGCAATTAGCAAATGCTGCCTTACAATTGGTGCAGAGGCCATCACATGGACCTATGCAGATACCTACAAAAGCATCCAGTACTAACACTCCACACATGCAATACATTCATTGCACCAAACTGACGGAGAAAGAGAGAGAGAGAGAGAGAGAGAGAGAGAGAAAGAAAGAAAGAAAGAAAGAAAGAAAGAAAGAAAGAAAGAAAGAAAGAAAAAGAAAGAAAGAAAGAAAGCAATAAAGGCAGTGATAAAAAAAACTGCATCATCACAGCAACAAAACCAGCAGCAGCAGCAGCAAACAGCAAGTAGCACCAGTGACACGGCAACAGCTGACACAAACACAGGTAATGCAAAGTAGCAGGTTAATACTGTGTTTACTGTGAAACCTCCAAATGTATCATAGTTCACTATCTATAGGTATGTCCATGAGATAGGTTGTGTGTACATAGTCCTGATATATATACATATGTAATATTGCTGTACATGTCTTCCATACTTAAAACTTCCATAGCTTAGAACACAAGGCCAGTTATGCATATGATGCAGTAGTTCCCAGGGTCAGTAGAGGTTCCTCCTCATTGGTGTGGGACCACTGTGTATGTATGGCACTGTTCAGGTACATATCCTGTAGTATGGCCAGGGTTTAATATCAGTCTGTAATGTGGTGCTATGTCCTCTAGGGTGAACGTATCACACATCCAGGGATACCATTTTGTAACAGTGATGCTGTGTGTTCTGCAATGTTGAGGGTGGCCCTCACCTGGACATGTGAGATGATAGGAGTTTACCTTCATCTGTGATAACTAATTCCACTTGTGTAGGAGAATGGGGGGGGGGATACCTGCACCTAAACTGTCTGCAACAATGTTGCCAATATTTGTGCATTTGGTGAATGTGAAGCATCTTACCACTGCTGACCACAGATGCCTTGCCTTCATGTGAATCTGCTCTGTGCTGCAGTAGCCTCCTGCTATTGTTATACAATGTGTCTGTATCTGTAGTCCACTGGACAGGATAAATAAGTGGTGTGCATACGGTCTGGGTTAGATATGTGTGTGCACATTACATGCACTATGTGGGATGTCTGTGGTAAGCTTTTGCAAAGGGGCCAGCAGTGTGTGTTGTTGCTTCCACTGGCCCAGTGGGCTGCATGGATAGCATCACAGTCCTAACTAGTGAATAACTGTGTAATTACATACATACATAGCAAGGTAGTGTACTGTGCTTGTGGTGTTGTTGGGATATGTATATCCAGGCTGAGTAATGTGTGTCCACATCACAGTGTTGGATGGAAACACACATACAGTATGTTGAGATGAACACCCAGAGTGTTTCAGAAGTGTTGCCTGTGCAGAAATATCTGGCCATTACCTGCGCATCCCCCACAACACACACACATGTAACATATGGCAGAAGTAGTATAGCAGTACACATAGGTTCATAGGTTCATACTAGGCTATTTGCCCTAGGGCATTGATAAGCCTAGCCAGAATGTGTTTGTCTTTTGCCACCCAATTAAAATTTATTTTGCTATGCCCTTTTCTGAGGTTAGTATACTGTGCCTCTGTCTAACAGTGACATAGACGTGATACCTGGGGTACAACTCTGATCTCCCATCCACTCATCCAGATTCCTATGGAAGAGAGTCAATGAGGGACTCTGCCTAACCTGTACTGTGAGTTCATTACAGAGTGAAGGGAGCCTCTGGGTTATGAATCTGTCCTTCCAGCATGTCCTATTTATTTCAGTGCTAAGGTTCAGGTCTCTTGAGTGTGTGGCTGTATGGGATTTTGATTTCCTGAGGTGTAGCATGTCCATTACTTCTGGGTTGGACATGGCTGTATACGTCAGGCACAGATTGCCTCTAAACAGGCAGTATGCCACTGAGTCCAGCTGGATTCTCTTTAACCGAGCAGCATATGGCATCTATTTGAGCCCTTTGATCCTCTTGATGAGGTACTGTTCGGGTTTTTCCAGTTGCTGTAGGTGTCTGGTTAGGTACATCCCAAAAGGGGCATTGTACTCAATTATAGGCCTGATGATGGATGAGTAAAGAGGCACGATGACCTCCCCTGATGTACATGTGAATCCCTTCATGATTAGCTGGGCTATATAACATGTTTTTCAATCCACTTTGGCCACGTGGTTGTCAAATGACAGATTGCTATCAAGTTTGTTCCCCAGGTCCCCAATTACTTCTTCTGTACTTAATGGCTTAACACCTATGTGGTACTTTGCCACCAATGTGGAGGTGTGGGTATCTTTGATGAATATTGATACTCCCTCTCCTTTTGTTGTTTGGTCCAAGTGTTGGGGCCGACAAGAATGGTAACAGGTATAACCTGGTAGTGCTGGTGTGCTCTTGGGAAACCTGAACCAGGTTTCTGTTACTGCACAGATATCGATTTCCATAATGCTAAGTAGAGTTTTGAGTGCGTGTATCTTGAGGTTTAGACTTATGGCGTTGAGTAGCATTACTCTTAGTTCCTCATCCTTTGTGATACCTATGGATGTGGGTTTGCCTTATGAGCCTTGCCTAATAAAGGCACTATGGGTGCAGCAAGAGCCTTTGCCAAAATCCAAAAGCCCAGGGGTGACAGGTGCAAGCTGTCCCTAGCAAAGCATTGTGGCTTGTACAGCATATCATCCCAAGCTGACAGGCATTGGATCACCTTTGAATGACATCAGTACTTCATTCAATTGTTGAAAGTGATCACCTTGCCTTGATATTGTGGCATCATTCTTGGTGAGGGTAAGATGCTACTCAAGGTCAGGGTCATACTGTCTTGGGCTACATGCTCAGAGAGCTCCTTTCTGTCTCTTTTCATGTAGCCCAGGGAGGTATGTGTCAGGTCATTCACACCAGCATGGACAATGAGTGAGTCATATTTGTACTTGCCTTGGAGTGACTTGAGTGCTTGTGTTATGTGGCGGGTCTTAGTGCCCGACAGGCTGCTCACTGTGACCCTCTCCTTGTTCAGCCTGGTGAACGTGACGTCAGTGTGCCTGATGATAGAGTCACCTATTACAAGTGTATGAGGTGTGTTGTTTACTGTTAAGGACTGTGAGTGTTCAGCACATTGATTTTGTGAGATATGTGTTGCACGTGTTTTGTTTTGGGGTAGCAGTTGCTTAGGTGTCTGCTTTGGAGGTCTCTGCTGCTTAGGCAGATCTTTATTTTGAGCCTCCGAGTATGTTTTTGTGTGATTATGTGTTTGTTTTGCTGTCATGGTAGGTCTATGTGAGACTGGAATTGTAGTGAGTGTGGTTTCCTTCTCCTCCTGACTGGATATGGCAGTATTGAGTAGAGAGAGCCTAGCCTCCAGTTTGGTATATGGTTGCATCACTCACATGTGTTTGAATTTGTTGTTAGGAGGAGGGGGTTGTCTGTGTACATGAGGCTGTTATAACATTGCCTCTGGATTACCACACTCACCAGCTGGACTGGAGAGGAGATTGACAACTGACCTTTGGACATGCTAGAATACTATTGTGAATTCCGTAATAATTGAAAACAAGGTCCAGTGGGGAGTGAGGGTGTACTGATATTAATTTCTACTGCTGACTGATGTAATAGCTTCAGTGAGCAAGTGCCAGGTAACTTAAGTGCAATGTGTTACAATTAACTAAATGCAAAAATGACAAGCAGTCACTTTCTTTCAAGTGTAACAAGGAAATAAGTACAGTAAGCAATGCAGATATCAGTAGTGATTCACAGAAGTGCTGAGAAGCTGTGTATTATGTGGAATTAGTGTACCAGTGAAATAACAAGCTAACAAATAACAAGCATATAAACAAAGCTAGATTCAGGAGGCTTGGATGTAGTGTATGCTACAGCAAACAAGGTGTACCAATGTCAGTAAGATACAGTTCAAATATGCAGGCACTATAAACCTTAAACCAGAAGTTCCCAGCTGTGAATGGCAGAGTACAGCCTATTCTCACACAAGAGTGCAGACCACAAACCTTGTTAATGTTAAATAACTGGCCTGAAGGCCAACTGCTTATACCAGAACTAATACACTTGGACACTGGGCTCTCAATCAGCAGTTCCCAACTTAGAAGGATGAAAGCTACCTGTCCTGCCACCACAGTGCTTGCCACAAACCTTCCTAATGTAAAACAACTGGTCTGAAGGCCAAGTGCTTAATCCAAAAGACTTAGAATGATAGCTACACTTTAATCAAGTTACAACCAAGCAGTAATAACTACAATTTAATACTTCATGTATAGAATGTGTACCATATATTGCTGACATACTCTGCTGATATCCTGTTTGTGTACTTTTCCAGGGAGATATGGCTCCAAAAAGGAACCCTGCATACTCTGCTGCAGAGGACAAAGTGATCCACCAGAGCCTGGTGCGTGACTATGACATCCTGTTTTCACGCACCACCCAGAATCAGCAGGAGAGGTCTGTACTGTGGCAAAACCTTGTCAGCAGGATAAATGATGTTGGCATGCATGATAGGACATATGAGCAGGTGAGACATCACTGCAGTGATTTGATTAGAAATGTCCGCCAGCGTGCTGCAGATATCCGCAGGCAACAGGTTGCCACAGGTGGGGGGGTGGCCACACATCCCCCCTCACCAGACAGGAGGGGCTACTGCTAAGTGTCGTGGATCCAGCCCCAGAACAACAACAGCATCAGACTGGCATCATGATGGAGGTTGGATCCACACAGCAGCAAGACACTGAGCATGCAGGTAAGATGCCATATGTACATATGACTGTTCTGTACACTGTTACTTCATGCATGCATAAGGTGTGCACATGGTATGTATCTGTCATCATGATATGTAATTGTGCATGTGTGATACTGGCATTATGAGCAGCTGATGTGTATAAGGGAACTGGTGTACTACTGTACTGTATCATATGCAAAAACAATGGCACACTTGTGCCCACTGACATTACTTTCTTCATATTTCCAGGTCCCTCCCATCTAGCAATGAGGCAGGCCATACATGCTGGTGAGTGTGTTTTTCATTACCTGAAAAACTATTTATAATACTAGTAAGAGTAGTGTAACTCAGTAGTATACATGCTGGTGAGTTTGCTTAATAATACCTGCAATACTCAAGTTAATACTAGTAAGAGTAGTGTAACTCAGTAGTGATGTGTGTGTGTACTGTGGGGTGTGCATGTGTGCAAATGTGCCTGTGCCCATGTGTGCATGTGTGTGTGTGTCCATGAGTGCATGTGTCCATTTCTGAATGTGTGCATTTGTATTGAAGTGCATCACCATAAAATATGTATTGAGACTGTAATCTGTGTTCCCTGTTTTCCTCCCGTAGGTTCTGGTGCTGCTCTGGTGACCTGCAGCAGGGAACCTGAATCTTGTGCCCCAGGTACTGATGATGAGGAAATGTCTATAATGGTGCTGGAAGGTGTGTCTGGGTCCGCCATTGGTCAGCCAATTGACAGTACACAGCTGTCAACCCCTTCAATGCGCACAGTCATCCTGCCATTACCTCCTTTGTCACCATTGTCCCTAGGTGATGGACAGTATGCATTGGGCATAGATCAGAGTAATGTGGTACCTGTGGTACATGCATCCCCACAAAGCAGCCATGAGCAGGGTCCTCCAATGGTACCATGCAGACAGTCGCCCATGGGTTCTCGTGGGGGCATCCGTGGCCGTACTGCCTCTGGCCAACGTGCCCAAGGAGGTGTGTCAACCTCCACTATGTTTCGGACTGTTATGCAGGCACAGGCACGTATGGAAAGGTACACCAGACAGGGTCTGAGGGAGCTGACAGCATGTCGCACAGCCATGACAGATGGCATGCGTGACATTGCGAATGCTATTTGTAATTTCACAGATATCATTGACAGATGTTGTGGGGACATACAACAGCTGCTCCACAACCAGATGTCCATGGGCCAGGGCGATGATGTGCATTTGCGGCATCGACGTGGCCATATGTCGGCAACAGCACCAGCAGGCAGTCACCGCGGATGACAACAGGCCCACTCACGCACCTCAAGTGCCAGCAGCAGCCCCAGCAATGCTGGGTTAGTGCTGTCATCAGGACGCCCCAGGAGACCACGTGCACGTGGCTCTGGACAGTCCCAACAGGGAACTGTGTCCAGTCAACACACACCCGCTTCTGATGACAGTACCCAGTCTGGGTTAGTACCGGATACGGTCCGTAGCACCCCTGCCAGGCACAGGTACCGTGTCCATGCCCACAGACACTGATCTGGATGACCTGACAGGTGCAGTCTGTGGCTGTCCACAAAACCCTGTACATGGCAGCCATTATGTGGGACTGTGTGCGTGCTTACACACATGCAGAAATTTAACACCTAGGGCAAACACATACACACACACACTGCACCAACACTGGTCCACCCTGTACTGCTGCCCCTCACAAACACACATACACACACATGTCAATTGGTGGTACCAGTGGCTGGCTTGGGCATACCTAACCCACACCCTGTGCATATGATGACACTGTGCCACCTCCTGCATACTACAACATCAGTGCAGGAAAAGGTAAACACGTTGCTGATGCACAGGGTGACTACATAGATGTGTATAAGTAGTAACATGTTGGTAACTGTTCACTGTTCCACTATGATTGTGTGCATATCCCAGCATTCCTGCTGCAGTAACTGTATGAATGTCCTGAATTTTTATCTGCACCCATACTACTTACCAAAGTGGTCCAGCTGCACACCATCACATGCTACCATTGACTATGGGAATGTGCATCATGTGCTGTATTGTAGATTCAGCTATATGTATCTGTTCTGTCACACATGCATTTACATACACCCTGCTACCCCCACACATGCACACGCTCACCTGCCATTTCCATTATTTATTACCCTACATGAGTAGCTGTTGATACATGACAGGTACACATTTGAAAAGCGCACTATTTGGATTACTACTGATTTCCTCTTCTCTACCTGTACTCACAGGGTGCAGGCAACCTCATTAGTTTAAACGTGTAATGTGCATCAGGTGCTGTGGTTCCCTGATTGCCACATCCAACATGTTTTCCATACGGAAATGCACACACAGAAACATCCCACATCCACGCACTTGCCACATTCAGGTTTCAAAACACTATCTAGGTATGTTCTGGTACATGTGCATGTTACAGTAGCATGTAGCACTATACTGAGTACTGGCAGTTGTCTGTTGTCATGTTGTTTGTATAGGGTGCTGTCAACATCACTGTTTGTTAAGGGAAATGTGCACCCTGCAGTGCGTAGCCCCATTTGGCAAAAGCCACATCCCACCCCCAGCATTGTGCACACACACTAACCCAACTCACACTAAAACACATACTTTCTATTTGCAAGATTCAAACTCCTATCTAACTGTGTTATGACACTAGAGACAGACACATTATCAGAGTGCGCTATTTGCATTAGTTCTTAGGTTAGTACGAAGCTAACTGCTCTTACGAGCCATTTTAAGCCCAGCCAATTATACCTTGTGAGACTCAAACCATGCACCTTGTGTTTGTAAGGCAAACACCTTAACCATTAGGTTACCCTCCCAGTGGGGGAAATCTTTTCTAATGCTGTACTTAGAGGGTGCTGACATCATCTGTGTTTAGAAAGAGGGATGTGCACCCTGTAGTATGTTCTCCCAGTTGGGGAAAGGCACTTTTCCCTCACAGCATTATGCACACACACACCCCATTCACACTAACTCACATACATTCCCTTTGCAGGATCCAAACCCCTACCTAACTATGTTATGACAGTAGAGACAGATGCATTAGCAGCATGCGCTGTACAAATTACTGGGGAGCTTTAATTTAGGTAATATAGTTATAGAGTGCTGACATCATCAGTGTTTCAAAAGGGGAATTTGCATCCTGTAGTGTACTTTCACAGTTGCTAATAGGGGCATTTCCCGCACAAACATAGATGTGTTTGAGGTTTGCATATGTGGGGGATCCAGTACTCCAGTGTGATTAGTATATGGTTTGATTGCAACAATGAGGGATATACTTCAAGTGGTGAGCATTTTGTACTCATGTTTGTGATGATCAGGTCTAGTATATTTTCCCCTCTTGTGGGAATGTTGACTACTTGTTCCATATCTAAAGAGTTTCTGAACTATGGGAACCCTAGAGCTTGCGTATTGTGGCTTGAGTAATGTTCACAGTCTATGTCTGGGTAGTTGAAGTCACCCAGTATGATGGTGTTTGCAGAGAAATCTATACTCTCCTGTGTCGTCATGAAGGCTGTGTGGGATTCCTGAGTTTGAGAGGGTGATGTAAGAGCTCCTCTGTGTCTCTTTCCATGTGGTCCAGGGAGGTACGTCTCAGGATGTTCACACCAGCATGGACAATGACTGCCTCATACTTGTACTTGCTGTGGAGTGACCTGAGTGCTTGTGTTATGTGGCACATTCTATCACCCGACAGGTAGCTAAATGTGACCCTCACCTTGCTCAGTCTGGAGAGTGGGACATCAGTGTGTTTGACTATGGCATCACCTATTATAGGTGTGTCACACATTGTGTTTGGTCTTATGGGCTGTGCCTGTTAAGAACACTGACTTTGTGAGGTCTGTGTTGCTTGTGATATGTGTTCATGTGGGATGCAGCGTGTCTGGCCATGTCATTTCTGTCCGTGGTCTGGTAAGTATCACCTTTGGTGACATAGGTATTCATATGTCAGCTGGTGAGCATTTGCAGTGTTACCTACTGACAGTGGTACAGCTTGTTTGTTGTACAATGGACTACATGCAGCCCTGCTTACAGTAGCTATGTTTGCATGCATGTTTCCTTGCAGTTACCCTGGAATACTGATCTGACCTGCCATGCAGAGTTACACAGCTTCTGTGGACTCCTAGTGCCATCTGCATAGCTTACTATATGTATGTTCATGTCTCACTTGACAGAATGTCACTGTTTCTCCTGTTCACATGTACGTTGCCTGTGACACTTTGCATATGACTTACCTGGCATCTGTCCACGTGAGCAGTCATATATACCACTGCAGGACTCTAAACCTGATGATGCACACACTCGAAACATTCCTCAGCATGGAGAACATCGCTATCTGTGCAGTAACAGATACCGGATTCAGGGCTACCAACAGCACCCCAGCACTACCAAGTTATACCTCATACCATGCTTTTCAGGCCCAAAACTTGCACAAAACCACAAAAGGAGGGGGTGTATTGATATTCATCCAAGATACCCACACCTCCAGGTTGGTGGCAAAGCACCAACCATCAGAGACTATCCATATGCAAGTAACAATGGGTAAAACTGCCTTCCAGATTATAGCCTGCTACAGACCACCCTCACAAACACAAGAACCGCACTTGGCCTTCCTGAAAAGAATTAGAAATATGTAGGTCTGTCCATACACCATTATATTGGGTGAGTTAAACTACCCAAACATAGACTGGGAGCATGACTGCAGCTCCAACACCCTAGCCCAAAGATTACTGGAATTTATATACCAAAATGCTATGGAACAACTTGTTACCACTCACACAAGAGGGGAAAACATACTGAACCTGATCATCACCAACATGGGGAGTCTATGCTCCAGACCAGAAGTGTATCCCTCACTGGTAAGATCAGACCATAAACTAATCTCACTGGATATTCACATCCCAAGGCCACCCCCTGCACAGAAGAATACAGTCAACAACTCATGTAAAGCAGGTTCACACTCCTCATAAATGATGTGGAAACCTTCAAAGCCCCAGGCCTGTTGAAAATATGGACCAGACTGCAGATACCTGTATAAAGGCATTCTATGGACACCTTCAGGAATGCATGGATCATGCAATCCCAAATAAAAGCAAGACCCAATCCTCCAAAGGCAGACGTCCTGTGTGTGGACACCAGCCATAAACAAACTATACAATAGAAGGATGAAGCTACTAAATGATACAACAAACTCCCAAAATGTGAAGGCATCACAGATGAGTATTAGAAGAAAACTACAGGCACTCATAAGATTGTCTAAGGCCATCTTTGAGAGAAGATTCCACAAGACACTGGGGATAATCACAAGGCTTTCTTTAGTTATGTTAGGAACCTGGGTGGTAATTCCCAGATATGCTCAGAGGTAGTCCAAGATGTCAAAAGAAATACCAAACACACAGACATTGCCAACATCCTAGTGGACAGGTTCACTGCTAACTTCTCCCCCCTCCACACCAAAAGGGCAAATATTTCTCCCAGCAGAGTGCTGCCCCCCTGACATCTCAGATGCTCAGGTAAGAGCTGCCCTCTCCAAAGCAATAAACACTGCATCAATGGGACCAGACAGTGTTTCAGGCTGTGTCCTACATGAACTCCAAGAAGAGCTACACCCAGACATAACACTACTGTTCAATCCCAGCCTTACTACACGATATGTGGCCAAAGAGTAGCATACAGCAGCAGTGGTCTCTCTACATTTAGGTGGTGCCTTAACGGATCCTGGACACTATCGCCCCATAAGTCTGAATAGCTTCGTCTGCAAAGCTATGGCAAGGATCATCATGAACCTCATAAATATAGATATTGAGGACCTACAGACACTGCATCATACACAGTTTGGCTTTGTTAATGGCAGATCCTGCCTCTAAAACCTGTTTGATTTCTTTGAAACAGTCACCAAGGCCACTGTCAAGGGGAAGGTGGTCTACACAGCCTACCTGGACCTAGCATAAGCCTTTGATACAATACCCTACTTGTGTGTTCTAGGGAAGCTCATCAGTGTACATATTAACCCCTATGTCACTACATATATTGCACAGTGGCTCAAGGGCAGAACACACATGGTTAGAATTGCTGGAGCCATGTCAGCCTCAAAACCAGTTACAAGTGGTGTCCCACAAGGCTCAGCCCTGGGATCTGTCTTGTTCAGTATATATTTATCAGAGGTACAGGCCAACATGGAAGGACTGTGGCTGAGCAAGTCGCAGATGACTGCAAACTGGACGCCATAATCAACTCTCCGGCCAACACACGCATCCTACAAAAAGGCTTCTTAGAAACAGACGACTTGTGCCACAGCCATGGCCTCAAGCTGAATGCCAAAAAGTGCATAGTCATCCCCTTTGGCAAAAACAAAGTGACCACAAAGTACCACATATGTGTTAATCCATTAAGTACAGAAGAAGGAATTATGGACCTTGGGGCACACAGGTTGATAGCATTCTCTCATTTGACAACCACATGGCCAAAGTGGTTAGAAAAACATTTTATATAGGCCACCTCATCATGAAGGGATTCACATGTAGATCAGGGGAGGACATTGTGCCTCTTTACTCATCCCTCATCATGCCCTTAATTGACTACAATGCCCCTGTCGGCATGCACCTTACCAGACACCTGCAGCAACTGGAAAGACCACAAAAGTACCTCAACAAGAGGATCAAAGGTCTCAAACATATGCCACATACTGACTGGTTAAAGAAACAGCAGCTCTACTCAGTGGCATACTGCCTCTTCATAGGCAATCTGTGCCTGACATATAAAGCCATGTCAAACCCTGACTTAATGGTCATGCTGCACCTCAGAATATCCAAATCCCATCAAGCTACACGCTGGAAAGACTTGAACCTCAGGAGTGATATACATAGGACATGCTGGAGGAACACATTCATAACTCAGAGGCTCCCTTCACTCTGGAATATTATCCCAATACAGGTTAGCCAGAGTCACTCAGTGACTGTCTTCAAGAGGAATATTAATGACTGGATGGGACATTGTAGGTTTACCCTGGGTATCACTTATGTGTCACTGTTAGACAGAGGCACAGTATACTAACCTTGGAAAAGGGCATATCAAGATAGATTTACAATGCATGGTGAAAGCCACACACATTCTGGCTAGGTTTATAAATGCCCTAGGGCAGATAGCCTAGTATGAACCTTTGAACCTATGTATCTTGTTCACCATTGGCCCTATGTGCTGTTAATCACCAATGCAATCTCAATACTATGGTAGCATGTGCAAAGGTCAGTTGTCAGTCACCTCTATGGTACAGTTGTGGAATATGTGAGTCATGTAGTAATGTCACAGCTGCCACATGTACACAGTCAACCCTATCCCCTACCCATGGATGTACAACACATGTATGAGATGGAAACACATAGCCAAACTGTGGACTAAGCACTCTGAACCCAGTACTGGCATAACCTGTCAGGTAGCATGAAATACTACAGTGACTGCAATACCAGTCTGATGTAGACCTACACTGAGAGCAATACAAGCATGGGAACACACCGGGCCATTCATGGAGCCTAAGAATGGCATCCTGCCTGAGTGGCAGACACCTCTGCAGCTGGCACACAGGCATACATTAGGCCTGAACACAGCACGCATAACACATAGCACACAAATCTTGTGTGCCAAACAAGCACAATCTGTACAGCTATACAACACTCCTGCTGCAGTTGTGTTAGGTACTTTTATTGTCCGGTACAGTGAGGTCATGCTCACCAGGCTGGACAAGGTGAAGGTTACAGTGATATGCTCATGGGGCACTATGGTCCACCACATAACACAAGCATACAGGTCAGTCAGATGCATGGACACATATGACTCAGTCATTGTCCATGCCACTGCAGCTGACGTGTGATGTCCCTCACTGGAATACATGATAGGGAACATGGAAGGGCTCACTGAGCAAGTGGCACAGGCTGGTAGAACCCTGACCTTGGTTGGCATCATACCCTCACCAGGAATGCTGACATATTACTGAATGCTAATGAATTACTGTAGCTACAACACCCTAGCTGAAAGGTTCTTAGCATGCAGTCACTGCATTGCTATGGAACACCTTCATTACCACTCCCACAACAGGTGAAAACATGCAGCACCTCTTCATCAACAACATGTAGACTATATGCCCCAGACCAGGTGTGTATCCCTCACTACTAGGTTGATAGCATCTACATCTCACACTGTATATACACATCCCACATGCAGCACCTGCACAGAAGACCACAGTCATAATGTTACCCAGTGCAAATACCATGTATTCACATGTGGCAGGCATCACACATGGTAACTATTGAAGGTCACAGGTACATATGTGTATTTGGCACACACATACATCATGTGTGCATTGCCATAACTGGTTTAATCAATGTCATGCATTATTGAGAGAAACAACCCGCACACATGGGCATTCTGTGTGAGCAAAACACACGTGACATGTCTGGAATAAAAAGCCATAAATAATTGAGCTATTGTTTAGAAAGGGGTATGTGCCTCCTGTAGTGTGTTTTCCCAATTGCCAAAGGGGAAGCTCCTTTCATACAAACTTATACACACACTAACCCCCCCTTTACACACACTTACCTCTTGCTGGATTCAAACCCCTACTTAACTATGTTATGACATTAGAAATGGATGCATTAGCAGAGCACGCTATTCGCATTACTGGGTGATTTCTTTTCTCCTGATATACTTATAGGGTGCTGACATCATCAGTGTTTAGAAAGGGGAATGGGCATCCTGTGGTGTGTTTTCACAGTTGCCAAAAGGGATGTTTCTTTCATACACACTAACCACCCTTCACACACACTTGTCACTTACTAAATTCAAACCCCTACCTACCTATGTTATGACACTAGAGACGGACGCATTAGCAGAGTGCATTATTTGCATTACTGGGAGATTTCTTTTCTCCTGATATACTTATAGGGTGCTGACATCATCGGTGTTTAGAAAGGGGAATGGGCATCCTGTGGTGTGTTTTCACAGTTGCCAAAAGGGATGTTTCTTTCATACATACACTTGTCGGATTCAAACCTCTCCCTAACTATGCTATGACACTAGAGACGGACGCAGTAGCAGAGCATGCTATTCACATTACTGGGTGATTTCTTTTCTCCTGATTTACTTATAGGGTGCTGACATCATCAGTGCTTAGAAAGGGGAATGGGCATCCTGTGGTGTGTTTTCACAGTTGCCAAAAGGGATGTTCCTTTTATACACACTCATTAACCCCCCTTCACAAGCACTTGCTACTTATCAGATTCAAACCCCTATCAGCCTATGTTATGACACTAGAGATGAACACATTAGCAGATCGTGCTATTCACATTACTGGGAAATTTCTTTTCTCCTGATATACTTATAGGGTGCTGACATCATCGGTGTTTAGAAAGGGGAATGGGCATCCTGTGGTATGTTTTCACAGTTGCCAAAAGGGATGCTCTTTTCATACATACTTACACAATAGCCTCGCTTCACGCACACTTGCTGGATTCAACCCCCTACTTAACTATGTTATGACACTAGAAATGGACGCATTAGCAGAGCGTGCTATTCGCATTGTTGGGAGATTTTTTTTCTCCTGATATACTTATAGGGTGCTGACATCATCAGTGTTTAGAAAGGGGAATGGGCATCCTGTGGTGTGTTTTCACAGTTGCCAAAAGGGATGTTCCTTTTACACACACTTGCTAGATTCAAACCCCTCCCTAATTACGTTATAACACTAGAAACAGACGCCTTAGCAGAGCTCGCTATTCGGGTTACTGGGAGATTTCCTTTCTCCTGATATACTTATAGGGTGCTGACATCATCAGTGTTTAGAAAGGGGAATGAGCATCCTGTGGTGTGTTTTCCCAGTTGCTAAAAGGAACATTTCCCTCACACAGACTTGCACACAGACCAACCACAATCACCCACACACACACACACTCTGGATAAGCTGTCATTCCCTAGGGCAAACAGCCTAGTGTTGACCTCTACACCCATATGTTTAACTGTCAGATGCACATTATTTGTTGCTGATAGCAGTGTTTGCAGGTCTTTATTGCCATAACATTTCCTGTTTGTATGAACAACTTGTGTATCTGTGGAAGATGTTTGCATATGGGGAAATCCACTATATCATGTATGTCTCTGTAGTCATTTAAGTGTGAGCACTGGTCAGATTGCTATAATGTTGTTGGTTACTGGAATAACACGTACATATACCAGATATATGTGGCAAAATGCTAAACTGATATTTGGACTAAGTGTGTGAGCATGCCCAGTTCAGCCTTCCCATGGCATGTTGTGTGAAAGATGTCTCATTTATCAAAGTGTGTGAGTATGCCCAGTGTGAGCTTTCCATATGTTGAACTCTGCAGCCCATCACATTTGTGGATGAGTGTGAACTTCAACAAATATCTCCTGTTTATGGTTGTGTGTTCTGTGTCATGTTGTGTAGTTACTGTCCAAATGCTTTTGTGTGAACACAACAGGGATTATACTGTGCCTGCAGGGTTTGCATGGGATACTTTGCATACAATTGTCAACATCCGTTCATACTGACCTAACACTGTAGTACTGTATAGTGTAGTGGTTCAGTACTTTCACTGTAGTGGACAGTATCCTGGGCTTTAGTCCTATCACTGCTTTACATTTCCATAGTGAGCACAACAGCCTGGTTAGGGTCCAGTTGTGCACATCTGACCATGTTGCATTATGTTCAGATATTAACTACTTACAACAGCCTCGTCCAACATCAGTAGTGTATTCCACAACATAGGTGTACATTGGCAAACACTACCGATGTGCCCTAGGCCATTTCTAATGCTAGTCAGAGAGTGTGTTTGTCCTTCAACACATTGTAAGTGTAGTTTGCCATGACATATGTCATGTTTAGTATACTGTGCCTCTGTCTACCAGTGACATAACAGTGATACCCAGGGTAAACCTACCATCTCCCATCCACTCATTAAGATTCCTGTTGAGGAGAATCAACGAGTAACTTGATGGATAACCTGTACTGGTAGTTTACTCATGCATGGGGGTGGCTTCTGTGTTATGGATAATGCAGTACAGCTTGTCCTATGTATGTCAGTGATGGGGTTCAGGTCCCTCATGTGCATAGCTCACTGCCATTCAGATAGTACAAGGTACAGCATGTTCATTGATTCTAGCTTGGACATGGCTTTCTACATCAGGCACAGCTTGCGTCTGGGTGGCCATCATGGCAGTGTGTGGAGTTGCACTCTGTTTAATCAGGCAACACATTACATCTGTTCAAGCTCTTTGATACTCCTGGTGAGGTACTGTTGTGGACTTTACAGTTGATGGAGGTGTCTGCTGAGGTACACCCCACAGGGGCTGTTGTAGTCAATTGCAATGCTGATGAAGGATAACTGCAGAACCACAATGACCTCCACTTATCTAGATGTCATAACCTTCATGATTAGGTTGGTATATGGATTGTTTCTGTTAACACTACAGCCACATGTTTGTCCAATGCAGGATATCTATCACCTTGTGTACCCAGGTCTGTCATTACATGTTAAGTATGTAATGGGTTAACACCTATGTGGTAATTGGTGGTCACTTACTGTATATCCACAGAGGTTGACTATACAGTTTTCTCCATTTAACTTGCTGACATGGCTATGGCACCAGTTGTCTGTTTCTATGTGGCCCTTTTGTGGGATGCTTGTGTCAGCTGGAGTGTCAGATATGTTGGGCAGTTTGTAGTCCTCTGCAAACATGTTCAGGCACAGTCCTTACATGTTGGCCTGTACCTATGGGGCATATATACCAGACGGGGAAGGTCCCAGGACCAAGCTTTGTGGGATACCTGTTATATGTGGTTTGTAGTCTGACATGATTGCAGCATGTCTGACCATGTCAGTTCTGTCGTTGGTCTGGTTTGCAACCCCTCTAGTGACATAGGGGTGTATATATAAGCTGGTGAGCATATCTATATTGAACACGTAGGGTATTGTATGGAAGGCTTTGCAAGGTCCAGCTACGCTATGTGGACCACATTACCCTCATCAGTGACCTCAATTACTGTTTCAACTGAGTCACACATGTTTAGGGGCAGGGTCTGCACTTAATAAACCCACACTGGGTAGGGTCGGGTGTCAATAGATCCCCAATATCTTTATGTCTGTGGTACATGCTGATCCTTTCCATAGCTGTGCAGACCAAGCTTCTCAGGATTCTGTGGTGGTTGTTTTTAGTATCCATTCAGGCGACACCTTTCTTGAGAACGACCACTGTTGTTATACACTGCTCTTTGGGTACATATCCTGTGGTAAGGCTGACATAATGTCAGGGAGGCAGCAGTCTGCTGGGAAAGATATTTTGCATTATGGGGAAGGGGGGGGGGTTGCACTGCACCTGTCAGGATGTATGTTGGCAATATGTGTGTGTGTTTGGTATGTTGTTTGTAATATTTGTGTGATCCAGAGCATATCTGGGAATTCACAACACGCTTCCTACCATCAGTTGCAGCAGCCTTGGGATTATCCTTAGTGTCCTGTACTATTTGTATCATAATAGGTTCATAGGTTCATACTACGCTATCCACCCCAGGGCATTTCTAAGCCTAACCACAGTGTGTGTGTGGCTTTTGCCATCCCTTGCTATGTGAATATTATGGCCATTTATGATTTACTTAGCTGTGCCTCTGTCTGGACATGACACAGTAAAGACCCCCAGTGTACATCTACAATTATCCATCCATTATGCCAACTTCCTGTTGAAGAGTGCCAGTGAGGGTCTCTGCCTAACATGTAGTGGTATTCTGTTGCAGGGTGTGGAGAGCCTCAGGGTTAGGTATCTGTCGCTCCAGCACATCCTATTTCATTATGTGTTGAGGTTAACATCTCTGACTCACACAGCTCCGATGGCTTTGAGTTTTCTGGGGTGGAGCATGTCCATTACTTCTGTGTTGGACATGGACTTGTACAACAGACATACAATGCCTCTGTGTAGGCTGTATGTGACTGCATTCAGCTGTGGTGTCTACAGCCAGGCAGCATATGACATATATTTGAGACCCTTTCTAACTCTTGGTGAGGCACCTTTGAGGTCTTTCTAACTGCCGCAGGTGCCAGGTAATGTACATCCCAAATGATGCATTGTACTACATTATGGGTCTGATAAGGGAACAGTATAGGGGCACAATGACCTTTGTTGATGTAGATGTGACTCCTTTCATGATACAGTGTCCAATATAGACAGTCTTCCTAGCCAGATTGGCAATGTGACTGTCACATAACCGGTTACTGTCCACTTGTGTCACTAGGTCCCTGATTACTCCTTCCATACATAATGGTTTACCACCTATGTGGTAGTTTGTGTGTACATTGTTTTGTATTTGGTGGTACATTCATACTGTCCACTGTCTTCAGGACAGCAGGGTGGGGTTCCTGTGTGTGAGAGTGTAGTCTGTAGCATGCTACAGACTGTACAGCAGTCTTGCCTATGGTTAGTTGCACATGGGTGGACTGCAATGACGTAAGCATTGTCAGTTAACTGGACGTATAGGTGTCTGTGCTGAATATGGATACTCACCCTCCTTTTATGTTTTGTTCCAGGTTTTGTGGCCATAACACATGATATGTGGTATTACCTGGTAGTGCTGGTGTGCTGTCACGAGGCTTGCAGCAGGTTTCTATCACTGGACAGACATCGATGTTCTCCATACTGGGGAGGGCCTCAGGAGCATGCATATTGAGGTTTACACGTCTGGCATTGATCAGCATTATCCTTCTGTTTCTTTCCAGTTTTGTTTTCTATGGTGGTGGGTTAGTCTTTTCGGCCTTGCCTACAAAAGGATCTCTGTAGGATGCAACAGCCTTAGGCAATATCTAGATGCCCATGGGTAACAGGTGCAAGCCATCCCTGGAACAGCAGCATGTCTCACTATGGAGTCACCTATTACAACTGTATCAGGCATGTTGTTTCTCCTTCTGTCCTGTGACTGTTTGGCACACCAGCTTTGTGTACTATATGTTACATGTGCTATGTCTGGAGGTTGTTTTATTGGGTGTCTGCTTTGGAGGCTTGTGTTGGTGTTGTGTGTTTGTAATTAGGGCCTCTGGGAATGTTTGTGTGTTTATGTGTTTGGTTTACAGTTGTTGTAGGTCTATGCGTGACTGGGTTTGTGGTGTATGTGGTTACCTTCTCCTCCTGACTAGTTTTGACAGTACTGATTTGGGGGTGCTCAGGCTCCGATTTGGCTACCTGGTTGCGTCTATCACATATATTTGTATTTATTGGGGTGAGTTGTTGTTGAGTGTGTACTTGGGACAGGTGTCACATTGCCTCTGGATTCACAGATTCTACTTGTTTTGCCTGGCCTTAGTGGATTGTATGTGTGGACACATTTTATTGCCATACTAGTGATCACTGATTACTTCACTTTTTATGTTTGATCTATCATGTGGTAGCTTCCTCATTCTCTTCAATGGTTTAGTAATTGCTGGAGTCCAGCATGCCAGATGCCTGGGTGTATGGCATTGTGTCTTGTTGTTATTTGTGATTGCAGACTCCAAGCACTCTTGGCTGTATTCATGGAATGCCTGTATAACATGTTCTGCAGTGTGTCCCATATTCTGGACTTGCACAGGGCCTTTCATGGATTCCACATTGGTTTGTAGGGGTGCAAGCTATGCTTTATACATGTGTTTCACTGTGGTATTCTGGCCAGGGACTGGGGTCCGGATGTGTAACTACAGTGTGATTACTCTATGGTCTGGTCTTACCAGTGAGGGATACACATCTCATCTTGACATCCAGTACACATATTTCTGATTATCACATCCAGTATGCTTACCCCTCTTGTGGAAATGTTACATTTTGCATGTCCATTTTGTTTGATGGATTCTGGGAAATTTTCTACAAATGCGTCGGTGCTAGTATAATACAAAGAGTATAGTGACAAACTTCTCAAAAGCTGACTTCACACTTCTTCAGACTGAGATGGTATCCTTTAAGTCCACTGGGCCAGTGTAAGCCACAACACACAATGGTGACTCCTTCACAAACGCTTTCTACAGACATCTCCAAGAAAGCATGGACCATGCAATCACAAATAAAACCAAGACCCTCTCCACCAAGGGAAAGTTGCCTGTCTGGTGGACCCCAGCCATAAATGAACTGTATCACAAAAGAAGAATACTAATGAAAAACAGAGCTAAATCTCCTAAAGGGAAGGCAGCTGTGATCAGCACTAGTAAAAAGCTACATTCTCTCATAAAGACATCCAAGGTCAACTTTGAGACAAAAATCACCAAAGGCAATAAAGATAACCAGAATGCCTTCTTCAGTTATGTCAGAAACCTGGGTGGGAACCCTCAGATATGGGCAGAGTTGGTACACAACAACATAAATTTCAGTGACCCGACATATATTGACAACATTCTGGCAGACAGGTTCAGTGCAATTTTCTCCCTCCCTCACCCCCAAAAGACGATAGTTATCACAGCTGAATGTAACCTCACTGTCATCTCAGATGTCCATGTGAGAGCCGCACTCAGCAAAGACAAAAACACAGCATCAATGGGACCTGATGGTATCCCCAGTTGCGTGCTATGTGAACTCCAAGAGGAGCTAAACTCGTATATAAAAATGCTATTTAACCTTAGCCTTGCTACAGGATATGTACCTGAACACTGGCGTACAGCAACAGTGGTCCCACTCCACAAAGGAGATGCCTCCACAGACCCTGGGAACTACCACCACACAAGCTTAACCAGCCTTGTCTGCAAAGCTATGGAAAGAGTCATTATGGAGCTCTTAAACAGAGACATTGGTGACCTACAGTCTCTTGATCCCACCCAGTTCAGCTTTGTAAAGGACAGATCCTGCCTTTTGAACCTAGTTGACTATTTTGAAACTGTCAGTAGGGCCATTGATGAGGGCTAAGCGGTCCACACAGCCTACCTGCACTTGGCTAAGGCCTTTGACACAATACCCCACTCAGGCATCATAGACAAGCTCAACAGCTGAAATATAAATCCATATGTCACAGGATAGGTTGCAAATTGGATAAAAAACAGAACCCATAAAGTCGACATTGCAGGTGCCTTGTCAGATTCAAAGCCAGTCACAAGTGGTGTCCCACAGGGATCTGTCCTGGGACCCCTCTTATTTGGCATTTACTTTTCAGATGTGAAAGCAAACATAGGAGGGTTGTGGCTGACACAGTTTGCAGATGACTGCAACCTAGGCACCATAGTGAATACATCAGCCGGCACACACATCCTACAGAATGCCCTCACAAAAACAGATAGCTGGTGCCGGAATCCTGGCCTGAAACTGAATGCAACTGATGTGTAGTCATCCCCTTTGGGAGGAACAAAGTATCCACAAATTAACACATAGACAGCAACCCACTGAGCACAGAAAAAAAAATCAGACACCTGGGGACCCATGTAGATAGTGACCTCTCGTTTGACACCCATGTTGCCAAAGTGGTTAGAAAGACTTTCTATCTTGCCCACCTTATCATGAAGGGTTTCCATCCAGATCAAAGGAGGTCATTGTACCCCTATACTTCTCCCTTATCAGGCCCATGATTGAATACAAAGCCCCATTTGGTATGTACCTCACCCAGCACTTGCAACAGCTGGAGAGACCCCAAAAGTACCTTACCAAGAGGATCAAGGGTCTACAACACATGTCATATGCTTCCAGACTAAAGAAAATCCAGCTCTATTCAGTAGCATACCACCTCCTTACAGGTGACCTTTGCCTGACATACAAGACCATGTCCAATCAGGATTTGATGGACATGCTCCACTGCAAGCAATCCAAATCCACCAGAACCATGAGAGCTAAAGATTTGAACCTCAGCACATACATGTATAGGACATTTTGGAGGGACAGATTCATAACTCAGAGGCTTCTCACTCTCTAGCACAGAATCCCAGTTCATGTTAGACAGAGTCCCTCACTGACTCTCCTCAAGAGAAATTTGGGCAAGTGGATGTGAGATCGTAGGTTTACCCCAGGGGTCCTCCCTGTAACACTACTAGAAAGAGGCACAGTCAATTAATTCGATTAAGTAAAGGGGTCATAATGTGTCACTACTAAGTGAGAGGCACAATATTCGGAATATATTCTGTACACTTATTACCACTATAAGGGGTGGCAATAGCCACATCACTATGGCTAGGCTTATAAATGCACTAGGGCAGATAGCCTAGTAGTAAACTATGAAACTATGGTGTATGTGTAGGTATTTTCAGTCAAGCAATATAATGTGGTTTGGGGGGCTTGATATCTTCATGTATTCCAACATAGGCCTGGTGCAGTTCCTGCTATTAGGACAGTGGTCTGCAGCAAGCTATATAGTGGTAGGCAGTTTTAGCCATTGGTATTTGACCATGGCTAATCCATGCTGCTTCTTGTTGTGGTACCA
This sequence comes from Protopterus annectens, assembly GCF_019279795.1. Classification (NCBI taxonomy): domain Eukaryota; kingdom Metazoa; phylum Chordata; order Ceratodontiformes; family Protopteridae; genus Protopterus; species Protopterus annectens. The sequence continues at coordinate 912,089,417 of NC_056734.1, forward strand.
ACATGGGGGTGTGGTTATCCATGACATTTATTGCTAGTCACCCTCGTTTTGTCACTTGCTCCATATTTTGCAGCTGTACATCACTGTATGAGGTGTGACCTGGTAGTGTTAGGGTGCTGATGTGGGCTTTGACCCAGTTTTCTATTACAGCACTGATATCTACATTCTCTATACTGTGTGCGTTTACACTGCACGCATCATGCTGTTTATACTTCTGGCATTGGGTAGCATTACATCTAGGTTCCTATCCCTTGTGGTACGTATGAAGGTGGGTTTGTGTTTTTGTGGTTCATGATTGGTGAGGGTGGATGTTAGTCAGGGTCCTCAGGTGTGCATATGGTACATGGTGTTACATTACTTAACACATGGCATTCATACCTCAGGTGGTGCTGTAGGGCTGCCTCTGTTGGATGCACATATTACACTCCCTGTACATGTTTGGAAGCAGGTTGTGTCATGTTAGGCGTTCCTGTTACTATATGAGTGAGTCGGAGGGGGTATCAGTCCCAGTGTTCCTACTGAGCCAGTGTATGTGCTATGCGTTGCCTCTTTGCCAAGGCCAGGGCATACTGGGCATGCCTCCTTCTGCCTACTGGGGCAAGGTCAGGTTGTTCCTCCTCCGAGTCACCCTCTGCATTTGGTGGCCTTGGCAATAGTGGGGGTATGTTTGGCCCAGCCCTATGCTGGTCCTGCTGCAGCTGTTTCCGCAGGATCATATTATGTAGCATAGCACATATCATGATCATTTGGGTACATGTAGTTGGTGTGTACTGCAAGGCTCCACCAGATGTGTCCAGACACCGGAACCGTGACTTGAGCAGCCCAAACACACACTCTATGACATTACATGTTTGTGCGTGTGCCTCATTATGGCGTTCCTGTTCAGGTGTGTGTGCATTTCTGATGGGTGTCATCAGCTACGGCTCAAGTGCATAACCTGCATCCCCCACTAGGTGTCCGTGTGGGAAGTCCCCACTGGCAAATGATTGGTACAGCTGCGTCAGGTGCCAGATGTGGGAATCGTGGTAGCTCCCAGGGCAGCCAGCACACACATTCATTATTATGCCCTGGGCATCACACACGACCTGGCAGTTGATGGAGGGGAATCCATTGCGGTTAATATAGGCTCTACCCCGCTCACCAGCTGGTGCTTTGATGCGTATGTGCGTGCAGTCTATTGCACCCAGTACCTCAGGGTATCCCGCTATTTGCTGGAAGAGATGCATATTGCTGGCCACAACCTCACGGGCATTGGGGAAATATACATGATCACCGACATGTGCTGACATGGCATCCAGGAACTGGTGTAGTACCCTGGAGGCTGATGCCTGTGATATCCCCATCATATCGCCAGTTGGTCTCTGGAAGGTACCTGTTGCTAGTATTCTTAGGCCAACACATACCTTGGTTTTCACTGGGATGGGTTCCCCTCTGTTGGTTCTGTGTGTGAGACGTGGCCTGCACAGCTCAACAATTTGCTGCAGAAGGTCTCTGTCCACTCTGTAGTGCTCTACTATCTCCAGCTCATGTAACCCATGGTAGGTGACCCTGGGCCTGTATACTCTTCTCCTTCTCCTCACTCTGGGTTGTCTGTCAGCATCTGCATTGTCACCACCCTCAGCAATTCGCCTATGCCTGATTATAACAGCTATGGCAGCCCCTAGCATTTCTGCTCTGAGTTCAGCTTTTTCAGTTTTCAATTCTGTTAGCTTACTCCTTTCTTGCAGTATCCCTTCAGAGAAACACCCTGCACTGCTGTTTGCAGTGTTTTAAGTGCTGGGTTGGGCTTCTAGTCTGCCTGTGTAATTGCCTGCTTCTAATTGTTATCACCAATTAACTCCAGCAGTATACTGTGACAGCTTCTTTGTAATCTGGTTGTTTCCTTTTTCCTCTCTGTTTCCTCAGATGGAGCAATGTGCACACCAGCATAAGCACGCTCACAGTGACTTAAACGCACGCACACATACTTACACAGTTTGGACTTGGCTGATTCATGGTAAAACGCGTGCACACTGCCTTATACATCAGGCAACAGGCTTCCTGATGTTTACATTGCCTTACACACGTGCATGCCTGCGCAAACCATTTTAAACGGTTTGCGACATGCTCCCACACGGTGAACCTGCCTTACACACGCGCACACGTGCGCATGCACGTATATCAAGAAAGTTTGAGTGTAGGGATAGTGTACACCCTCTATTTCTTGACTTTCCTAGTGTTCTGTTGGGACACACCTCTCTCCCTGATATCTGTCTGTCATCTGTCACGTTACACTGCCCTCCAATGTGATACATTTATTTCTATCATTCCCCCCCATGATGTCACCTACCTCTTACTCTATTCCTCCCCCTTATGTAACTCTTACACTACTCGAAAAGTGCTCATTAGCTATGTCACAGTGTGATTCAGTATTGTAACCCTCATTTACATAGGATTGCCTAGTAATGTTTAGTTACATCTCTTACACTGAGCTTCCCCCCCCTTGGCAACCACTACACGGTGGCCATATTGTTTTTGGTCTGCTAGTCCCTGCATTGTCATTCCATGTACTACATAAAACCCACAATTGTGGGCTTATAAGCTTTGGTTTTCACTTTTAGGCAGCGCACCCCGTTTGCATGGGTGTGCACTGCAGTTAAACATCAAAATCCCCCGAAAAAGAAAATGTTATTTTACATAATTTTGCATCACTTTTTAATGCTAATGGCCACATATTTGGCCATTGGTATGCTAGATGACACATATGCAACCTTTATTTGGAGCTGACATAGCTCCATTGTAAATTTTGCAGAAATGTACTCAGTTGTCAGCTGAGTACATTTCTGCAGCTAAAACGTCCGTTACACGGACTGGTTTGGGCTTCCTGGATCGCTCAAATACCTCATTTGCATATCATTCAGCTGCAAATGAGGTATTGAGCATTTCCACACCCAGTCCATGTAAGAGATGTTTTAGCTAGTCTCTTACACGGAGGTTTGGGCTGTTCCTGGATCGGGCGGCTTACACGGAGGCTTACACTACTCTTAAACTCTGTGTAAGCCTTTGTGAATCCTGCCCCTGATCTTAAATAAAGGTGAAAAAGGTACAAAATCACATAAATAGAAACATTCATATATAGAAAAATATATATTTACGTATACAATAAAGGGCATCATACTAAATAATAAAATAGTAAACCCTACTGAATGTAAAAATAGACCTTAATTCATAATTTAACAGCTCTAAGTTAGAGAAATGGGATAACATACTTGTTCATTTAACCCAGGTTTGGTTGGTGCATTAAGCCTTAATTGAGAAAAAAGTTCTTTATACTCTATCCTTGTTTCCCAAGAACCATTACAGATACTATCTGGTCCAACTTCCAATAAACCAAAACAAAATTTTGAGGAGTTGTCACAAACCTGCGTGTGTTTAAACAATGCACTATTGGGGTTGCTCTTAGAAATAGCATATAGATGCTCACATATTCTTTTCTGAAACTGTCTTACAGTTTTCCCTACATAAAAACTATAATAACTCAAACATAGAGCAATGTAAACAACCTCTTAGAAGGACAGTTCCCAAGTGTGAGTGGGATTTTATAGGCTAATGCATCCAAAGTGTTGGAATCTTGTTCTTGGACATAAGTACACTGACTGCAGATATCTCATCTCCATGTACCTTTAGAACTCTCTTACCTATAGGGGTGCTAATTGGGTCCAAAAATTCTTGAAATTCCTGCCTGTTTTCTCTACAAATTTTGATGTCTCATCCAAGGTCTTATAAACTTCTTCATGCGCTTTAAAACTGTTCCTATTACTAATAAGATTTTTAATCATCCTTGAAGAAGAACTGAATGTGAATATCAATAAATTAGAAAAGGAATCCTTATCCAGATTTTTTAATTGAGGCTTTTAAAATATTTTGACATCTTACTCCACCCCTAAAAGGGGTTTATATTTAGCACCCCATCCTGTCAACACTTTGTCACATAACTTAGTTACAAGTAACTTAGTTAAGAAGTCTAATGGATAATTCCTGTCTAAAAACATATGTAGTAACTTATCCATCTCAATGGTAAAATAATCAAAATCTGAACATATCCTAGCTAACCTAACTAGCTGACCCATAAGGATATTTTACTTACATTATTTTGGGTGACAGCTATTAAAATCAAGGTAGCTATTAGAAAAAGTAGGTTTCCTATAAATGTTCAAACCAAAACGTCTTTTAGATTTGTCCTTATAGATTGCGACATCTAAGTAGTCAACAGACAGTATCTACAAAATGTTTATGTCTGAACTTTAAAAAACAGGCAAAGTATTAATATAAGAAAAAAACATTAAACTGCCCCATTATTCACCCATTCCAAAGTATAAAAATATCATCCAAATAACTTAAATATGTATGCCAAAATTGATGACAAGCAGATCCTAAAACAAAAATCTTTTCCCATCCATACATAACCAAGTTTGCATAAATGGGAGCACAACTTTCTCCCATAGTGAGCCCCTGACCCTGGCAAAAATACTCACTTCAAAATATATAAAGTTGGTGGACAAGATCAAGTGCATGATGTCCACAATGAAATTAATCAATCAGTCCTTCAGTGTAGTAAGCTTAATAATGCTAAGTGAAATAATTCTAACCCTAAGTGGTGGAGTTTACATCTAAAAAGGTTGACTACATCAACAGTTAAAAAACTGCAGTTTTCAGTAAAAAATGTTGTTTACTCTTTATCAGAAAATCCCACAAATCCTTCTACTGAACTGGCAGACCCCTTTAAAATGTGGTTCACTAAGACAGACACAAGGCAGGTTTTTGAATTTAAAGTAGCTACTATTAATCGGTATGGTGATGGTAAAATGTCTTTGTGGACCTTGGGGATACCAAAAACAACTGGTATTAATGGGTTTGTATTTTTTAAAAATGTGTAGGTATCCATTGCTATAACACCTTGAGACAATGAATCTTCTAGGGATGTTTATTTTTATATGCAACAAAAAATCTTATTTAAGCATTCTAGAGATCTGACTGATATCATCGATTTTATCCACAGTTTCAATGCTCCTACACTTACCAGGTTTCATAATTCTCACGGAGATGTTTCCTTTAAACTTGCTCAATTAATACCATTCATGTTTTGAAAGGTTTGATGTCTATAAAGATGCTGTTGTTGTAAATTGTACAAATCTTTTTCACAAATTTTTTCAAAAACAGATCATTTCTAGAACCTAGATATGTGTGTGCATTAAACTGAAAATTCAACTTCTTGGTGAATAATTTCAATTGAATTAAAACATCAGGCAAATTCATGTATGAAGAAGGTACAAACAAAACCTTTGTTGAAAAGTTTAAAATGTGTGGTGGTAATATTAATATCAGTGTAACTGAAAATATTAAACCCTTGGTAAGACTGCATTTTACCATCATGTGTAACTGTAATCCCTACAACTGATTCCTTGGTAGGACAAAACAAACCTAATTTCAATAACATCTTTCATTCCTTAAGAATTTCAGACAGAATGGTGAAAAATAATAATAAAAATCAGATGGATATTTTCCCATCCCTGCTTCACCTGGGTGAGGGAACAAGAGTCGAGGCCGGGGACAGAGAAGGAACAATTGTAAAAAATATGTTCCTTTCATCCTACCAGAGAATCAGTACTTTAAGCAGGGGCAAGAAATGGCTTAATTAAGGTTGAATTGAAGATAGTAAACAAGATATTGTCAATAAATAAAGTAATGACAGATGCAGGACCGAAAAATAAACTAAAAAAACAAATAAACGGTCCAGGCAGCAGCAAGTGTCAGCCAATACAAATGTTAAATTTAAAAGTTCACCACAAGTGCTTTCACCCCAGGGCTTTTTCAAGTGTGAATACAAGTGTAAAATCCAATCAATATATACTCCCATTCATAAGAAAGGTGCCAAAAAATTAAAGAAACACTCTAAAAACATAATGAATATTACAAAAACAGCCCACTAGTGGATGTTGTCAAAACCACATTTTAAGGTCATCCCTATAAATTGCACAACATATTGCACAACTCCCAGGAGTCCTTAAGTATGTGTGTAAAATCACTGACAATCTATTTAAGTATGTGGTCCTTGGCCTAACTACAAACTTTTTAAGGTTCACTTTTAAATTTGATCAGCAAGGGATTGATTATTTGGATGTGAGGCTGGACAAAATCAATGGAAATTTGAAATCAAGGATTCATAGGGAAAAGCACCTTTAGCACCTCCTACCTCCCATACAATAGTGACCACCCTTGGAAACAGAAAAAAAGTATTGTTAAGGGTCAGATGGTCAGAGTGGCCAGAATGACATCTGAGAGGAGTGACCTATTGTTCAATATTAACTGTATCTCAGAGTTATTCACCTCAAGGGGGTACCAAAACAGTTTAATAAAGGAGGTTGCAAGTGAGATTTTAGAAGGATGGGGTGTTACGTTTTTGCCCTTGTTAGGTGATAATTCAGGATAGTAACTTCCGATAGGATTAGTGGAGAACAGAAGTTCAAGATGGTGCTGGTTTTGCAACATAGTGGAGTATCAAGGGACATTAAACATGTTATAGAGAACAACTGGAAAATGCTAAGATTTAACCATGATATTGTGTGTAAGGTAGGGGAGAATCCTAGTTTTGTTTAGAAAACAGGGGTTAACCTAAATAAACTTTTTGAAAGGAGCAGTGGCTGGAGTGTGGACCAAGGTACTAGAAAATGTGGAAGATGTGGTTATTGTAAGTATATTATAAGGGCGGCACATGTCACTTTGGATAATTATGCAAAAGCAGAGTACATTGTATGACTAGGGATATAGTATACTTAGCCATATGTAAGGATTGTTCAGCATTCTATGTTCAAAAGTTGGAAAGGGCACTAAAAAAGTGAATTTATGAGCACATTTACAACATTAAGAAGAAAAACCTGAACAGTGCACTGTACAGGCATTTGCATATGGAACCCAGTCATGTAGGGTTTCTTTTTTGGATTTTGGAACAGGTACGTGTAGACCCTAGGGGGAGAGATTGGGAGAATTGGTTAGGCTGCAGGGAAACTTTTAGGCAGTTGAAACTGAATGCATCCCAACCCCCAGGGTTAAATGATCATATTTCCATTAAGCCCTTTTTAAAAAAGAAAAGTGAAAAACTGCAATGTTTCAAAACATCTTACACTTTCTGTGTTTTGTGTTAGTATTTTTTAAAAGTTTTTTATGTTTATACATAATAATTTTTGATTAAATACTTTGATTAAATACAAAAGTACCTCACCAAGAGGATCACTGGCCTCAAGCAGATGCCCTATGCAGCTCGACTAAAAAAACTCCAGCTGTACTCGGTTGCATACCGCCTACTCAGAGGTGATCTCTTCTTGACATACAAGGCTATATCCAACCCAGAATTGATGGACATGCTCCGTCTAAAGAAAACTATATCCCCTCAAGCCACACAGTCCAGGAATCTAAACCTCACTACAACAATAAATATGATGTGCTGGAGGGATAGATTCCTATCCCAGAGACTTCCCATGCTCTGGAACAAGATTCCAATCTACATTAGGCAGAGCTCCTCGCTAACCCTCTTCAAGAGAAACCTTGACGAGTGAATGGGAAACAGAAAGTTTACCCCAGGGATCACTTCAATGGCTCTGCTGGACAGAGGCACAGGGAATTAATCTAAGGGGGTGGTGAAAGCCAACACATTCTGGCTAGACTTATAAATGCCTTCGGGCAGATAGCCTAGTACCTATCTATAAACCTATAATAAATTTATAATGTTGTGTCTTTTGGCTTTTTCCCAGTTAGGGGTCACCACAGCGGAACTCCGGTCCACTAATGATTGGCAGTAGATTTTTACGTGCCGAGTTTCTGGCCCTGATGCACAACCTTCAATGAAAGTACGCCCATTCATGCATGTCTCCACACAGAAGATGCTCTAGCTGAGAATCGAACCAGACAGCGTCTTACTGTGGGCTGTTTTTGTAATATTCATTATGTTTTTAGAGTGTTTCTTTAATTTTTTGGCGCCTTTTTTATGAATGGGAGTATATATTGATTGGATTCTACACTTGTATTCACACTTGAAAATGCCCTGTATTGTTGTCAGGGTGAAAGTGCTTGTGGTGAACTTTTAAATTAAACATTTATATTGGCTGACACCTGCTTTTGCCTGGACCGTTTGTTTGGTTTTAAGATATTGTCAATGTTTTTACCTCTGTTTTGAGTTACAATGTCACCTTTTATATACAGTAAATAAATAAAGGGAAGGTGGTCTGAATCACTTACAAATACCAGTACCTCATAGGATGCCAGTAATGAACTTAGCCCATAGTGTTATATTAGGAGGTAACCTGGAGGTAGGCACTAGCCAGGAACAATTAAATGTAGAATACCTCTGCACATCTTGCCCAGAATGCAAGAAAATTGGTATGTTATTCTCCAGAATAGTTATCCCTAATGTGATAGTTACAGAACAAATGATTCCCTTTTACCTCAAGGGTCCTGCATGAGTTATGTCAGCACTTTAAAGAAAAACAGGTTGAAGACATCAGGCTACCATTCCCAGAATGATGGATTAGTAGAAAAGTTTAAAAAGTACAGCAGATATTAGAGATGGCTGCTTTACAGTGCTAAATAAACTTGGGAATAGACAAAGATGCTATTCAGAAATGTGACAGAACACTAAGATTGGTTGCAAGATACATTAATGTGAGTGATGCCACTAGTAAGAAAGCATATGCAAATAGCTTAAGAAATGCAGCAATTAATTTATAATAATTAGACTTAAGACAATTTAACTCAGGCAATCGGGTACTAGTGTTCATGCCCTCAATGAAAAGAAAAAAGCTGGTCATAAAAAGAATAAGTGCAATGTACTTTAATGTTGGACAGTCAGGAAAAAGAAAGGTGGAGGGAAAATTTATTGCATTACTGTGCTGAAACCATGGAAGTAAAGAATTCTGCACAAAGCTTTTAAGACAAAGTACCTGTGGGAGGGATCAAGGAATCTCTACCTAAATTACAGCTAAAGGAATACTTGACAAAAGTACAAAAGCAGGAATCAAAAGCAATTTGATTATGAAATAAATGCGTGCTCTCAGCAATGCCTGGGAGAGCTAAACTAATAAAACATAACAGAGAAAACACCCAGACAGAAGATAATTCAAAGACCTTGTAGAGTAGCAGGGTCATAAAAACAGTTATCCACAGTCTAAAACCCTGCATAATTATTCCCACCCCCTTGGTTTTCTGATGGGAAACGATAGTTGTAACATGCTATGTTTGTCAAATCTGTTGTGTTTTTTCAAAAATGCATGTTGAATTGGGAAGTGTATAATGTGTTTTTTCTCTGAAGTGTGGGGGAATCCCTATCAGTTGATTGAGTTTACAGAAACTCAAAATTCATATTGGAGAGTCAATATTATCAAATTTCTGAAAACCTGAAGTTTTTGAATGGAGATCACAGTACAGTGAGGATTGGGAAATGTATTGTTTTCCTCAAATGTAGTGCAATATCAGAGTTGGTATATATAATTAGCAGGGGGTACATGGGGGTTTGACGCTTTCAAAACTGTAAAAATGATAGATTTTTGTGTTTTTTTTTTTTTTTTTAAATGTTTGAGTTTTCAGAAATTCAATCATATCGTCTCGCCAGTATGAATTTCGAGTTTCTGAAAACTCAATCAACTGACATAGACCTATGTGGGGATATTCTCGCACAACTGTAGTCAGAAACTACAGTATATAAACAATTAGTATCATATTAAATGAAGTAAATGAGAAGGTTAAACTCAGGGGTTCTGTTCCTCACATACAGGATCATCTGTAGGAAGACATGGAAGCATGGAATGGGTCAGCCCATTCAAGCCAAAGCAATGAAGTATATAATCTGTGGAGTGTAGCCTGTAAGAATATTTGCTTACATTGCTGGAAGCTGGGCCTAGGAGTTTCCTGCACCCTTGAAATGTATTTCAATGCACCCTTTTTCTTAGATGGGTTGTGTTGATTGAATACTGTTATAAGAAGCAAAATTGCATGCTTTATTTGAAACTAAAAAAAAAATTTAGTTAGCTGTAATGCTGACAAATAAAAATTTGTTTTATGTAGCCCTGCCAGAGTGTCGGCTTAAACTTAACCGTGTAGCTATATATAACTGGCTATCAATGCAAGTACAGTGTTCCCTTACCAAACTCAAATATCAATCCAAATATGCACTTCAGCCTCAAAGTAAAAGGGCCATCACTGTAACCTGAAAACAGGTAAGTAATTAAATGAAGACGGTACATACAACAAACATTGATCTACTCCAATCTATAATCAGTTGACTTTTCTAATTCAAGCAACATGTTTTTATTACTTCTTCAAATAATCTTGCCCTAATCAAGTTGGAATCATCTCTGAACATAATACTGCCAACAGAATAAATGTGTCATCCAGTTAGCTGCACCTCACTGTAATACAGAGAACTAAAACTTAACATTACACTGTTACTGGTAAACTCTCTAAGTATAATGAACATATTAGACCAGCCTAGCAATCTTTAAATGAGGCCAACTCTGCCCAAATGTTAAAATGGACTGTTTATTCATTCAAATTACGTTAACAATAAATGCTACTGGAAATAAATCCATAACAGTATCCAAGTTATGCAGCACCTTGGTTCCAAACTCTCTGCAGGGTGTCCTCACCTTAGAACACGTAGGTCTAAAATATTATACGAACTGCTGTAGAACATAAGAGCATCTACAAGTCATTTTGTTACAATTACACAACAGGTTCCTATTAGAAGACCGAAGGTGCATTCTTTTGAATGCATCTTGGTCAAACTTAAAATACTGACAAAACAAAATATTGAAGTGGCTTTTAAGCGAATTCTTTCCCTGGGAAAGAATTTGCTTGGCCACTTCGTTACTTTGCTGTTTTTGGTACTGTAGTGCGGTTTCGGAGTTGGTATATTTAAGTAGGGGGAGCAGCCACCCACATCGGGGGGTGGGGGGCAAAGCCCTCCAGTTAATGTAATGTATAAAGTGTTTTCTTTTTTCTTTTTCTTTTGTTGGAACAGCGATTTATTTCCAGGGGAAAACAATCACTGTTCTGACAGTTCGACATTGTAAGCTTTCACTTACATAGGGTCGATTAATCACCGTACGCTTTTTTAAGTATTCAGAGTCTCTTAATCTATAATAATTTTCAACTATACTCAAATTAAACATGTTAACATTATTTTTTAGGAAACATTTATTTACATTTTGACAGAAATCGTATCATGTTATTCATTACATCATTGTAGTACCCTTCCATAACTTTTTATTTATTTTTTTTTTTATGAAATACTGTCTTAACTTTTCATTCAGACAGAGCAACTGTATTTTGCAAGGAACACTGTTTTAACTTTTAATTCAGGTGAATTATAACATATTTAAGTGACTTCACTGTATAGAATACCCCCCAAACTTTCAACAATAAATTATAAAAAGACTTTCACATCTTGTAAACCATATACATTTGCATATAAAGAGTGTTAACATTATTCTCCTTTATAAGGCTCTATGCAGCCTGTCTGGAAAAACTCCAGCTGTACTCAGTCACATATGGCTTATTCAGAGGTGATCTCTGCCTAACTTACAAAGCCATATCCAGCTCAGAATTGATGGACATGCTCCATCTAGAAAAATCCAAGTCACTGCGAGTCACTCGCTGTAGTGAGCTAAACCTCACCACAACAATAAATAGAACATGCTGGAGGGATAGATTCCTGTCAAAGAGACTCCCCATGCTTTGGAACAAAATTCCTAACTACATTAGGCAGAGCCCCTCACTAACACTCTTCAAGAGAAACTTTGATGAGTAGGTGGGTAACAGAAAATACACCCCTGGGATCACTTCATTGGCACTTCTTGACAGAGGCTCAGTTAATTAATCAATGGGGTGGCAAAAGCTAACACACTCTGGCTAGGCTTATAAATGCCCTTGGACAGAGAGCCTAGTACCTACCTATGAACCTATAAAAAAAGAAAAAAAAAAAAAAGAAAAAAAAAACACTTTCAGTATTTCACTCTTGTATACATTATTGCGGTGGTGGTGCTGCGGTAGTGTTGTCGCCTCACAGTAAGACGTTGTCCTGTTTGATTCTCAGCTAAACCATCTTCTGTGTGGAGACATGCGTGAATCGGTGTACCTTTGTTGAAAGTTGTGCATCAGAGCTGGCAACTCGGCACGTAAAAATCTACTGCCAAACATTAGCGGACTGGAGTTCCACTGTGGCGACCCCTAACCGGGAAAAGCCGAAATACACAACAGCTACTCTTGTATACATTGTTAATCAGAACACAAATTAAATGCCAACATTAATTTCTAGGAATTATTGAATGATTACACTCAAGCAAGAAAATTAATGCACCTGGTGCATGAATGCCAAATAAAGGAAAACCTATTGTCAAAGACAAAGCTGAGACTTACCACTTAAGCAAAGGTAAAGGAGATAGAAAATAGATAACATTACCAGTTGACCAACTACAGACAGTGGAATGGCTCCAACATCTAAATTGAGAGTTCTACCAATAGTTTTAATACAGAAAGCATTACCAGTGTTCCAAGTACAGAAACCACTGCCAGTAGTCTGAAAAGAAAAGCTGGTAGCTCATGAGTTATAAACCCTACAACTCGCAAAAAATGTAGCAAATCATCCTTCCATAACATACAGTAGAACATTTCCAACATAGATGTGCTCTGGATTAGAAGGTATGATGCAGGTGGGGTAACTACTAGAACACAGAGTTGCATACTATCATGCCAGACATTCCATTTGAATGTGGAGTCTATTTACTTTGGATGTCTGTGCAGACTTGGCAATAACCAACATCCACAGTAGTATCTGCAGTAGACATAGGTATAGACCACCTGACACTACTGGACACCATGGACCATCTTTTTGACTCTGCTAAAAGCCAGTGGAACAACTAATTCCTGCACATTGAGGGATATAGCTATAACAGGGAGAAGGTATGAAAGAAAATGTTCTACTTGATTTGCAAGAGTAAGGGCAATGAACGATGCTGCCAAATGAGCATTGACGTTCAGTAGTGTAAGTGGGGAGTACCTGCTACACTCAAAATGCCACAACCACTATCACTCCTGCCAATCACTATAGTGAGCATCATTTATAGTTTGCTTGGAGAAAAAAACATTAACACATTCAATTTAATGTGGTTCATTTCAATGGAACTGTCAGGAGAAAACATCCTAATGGCAACGTGATGTTCATGCTATTAGATTTTGAATTTTCTGCTATCAAAAGTGTATATTCTAACTTCCCCCAGTTTCTGCAAAAATACTATCTGTCCCACTTCTCCCAAAACATTTGGAAAAATGTCCAATGGCATGGGCTAGCACCATTGTACAGATCAGCCAGCCAGATCCAGCTGCATACCAGAGCCTGTGATTTCTTTAGTGGATATTGCTTTTCTGATGCCCACACGTAAATCATTTTCACAGATATAAGACCTACTTCTACAGTCAACCACCTCCTTGCTAGTATGCATGCCAGTATACTTAGTATTCCCTAGAGGCACATCAGTCATACCAAAGAAGAATGCCTACAATGAATTGTTGATCACCAGACAGTGTATGGCTGCCTAGTTTTGCTCCACAATTTTCTGAAGCTGTAATGTCTCTCTCTTGTTCCATGCTCTTTTGTTTTCTTTTCATGGTGGCTGTGTTTTGTACTTGTGTTGTAAATTGTATGTGTGCTGTGAAATAAGGGCTGATGGTGGCCAAATAATGTAAATACACCAGCTGATGTTAATTTGCAGTCCTTCTGTGGTCCTCATATGTTTCTTGCATCCCTGTGCCATGTTGGCTGTATATCTTCTCTTTGTCATCTGTGAGTAGCCCTTCAGCATTATCTTGTGGCTGCTACTTTGATTGTAACTGTTGGTGGGCATTCTTATTGACTATCCACTGCACCTTTATCCTCTCTTCTGCATGCCTTTTCCCTGTATCTATCAGCTTACACTTCCATTTTGTTCATTACTGCTGTGTTGTCAAGACTGCTGGGTTCCACATACTCTGACTTTTGTGGATTAAGCCATTCATGCCTCTGGTGTTAAACAATCTACAATCGCCAAATTTGCCTTTGGACGGCCATCTTGCACTCACAAGATATGATGTCACATCTGTCACTCTGGTAGCACATTTTACTAAAAACTACTGAGACATTGATATATTACTTTCAAAAAACTTTCATACAGAAAAATAAGGCAAAACAGCAATTTATACTATCTGCAGTATTACCATATACATCTTAAATAAAAAAAAATCAAGATAGCTTTCAGTGGTTAATGTTACACGTAATCATCTCACTGCCTGTCACACTAATATTCACATCTTGATCATTATTTTATCATGTTGTATTGTATAGCACAGCTCTAAAGTAAAAGCTGTGGTTCACACACTTCACTGTCTTAACTTTCAATCACGAACATGTTAAGGTATCTTTGTTGTTATATAGTGTAATGAGAACTCAGCCCTTTGCAACTACAAGAGACAAAAGCACACTCATAACTTCCAAATCATATACATTCTCTCACATGTAGATAGATAGATAGATAGATAGATAGATAGATAGATAGATAGATAGATAGATAGATGACAGATAGATAGATAGATAGATAGATGATAGAGAGATAGATAGATAGATAGATAGATGATAGATAGATAGATAGATAGATAGATAGATAGATAGATAGATAGATAGATAGATAGATATCTGAGAGGAAATCCATTGATATGTTTATTTCCCATTGCAGAAAATACTCTAATCTCTATGTTTATGTCATCGACAGTGCCCTATCCTAGTGTTGAACCTTGCTTATTCCCTCAAGGGAGGTGCAAATCAATTAATACAAATTATATTTCCCATAATAAAATAAATCTTGCAATAATGTTAAATGAAATTAGTATTGTCGTTATCATTAGTAAATAATGCATGCTTCTTACCTAATAAGATTCCTTGTTATGAACAGGTTTATAGAGCTCTTGATAGCCGAATATAAAAAAAAAAACAAATGTACAAGAACTATACTTGACTAATAATAACTATTCTGCTCCAAATGAAAGACTTCACATTATGATTCTTACCTCATAATCTCTCCTTTTATGGCTAGGCTTATAGCGCTCTTCATAATTTCATATAAAGAGTGAAATGTTTTCCTTTTCCTTTACGGTTAGTTCACCACCACTTGTCTTCTTATACCTTTCCCATCTTTTACTTAATTACTCACTTTCTCTTCCCTATCCCACTGTATTGCACTACACATCTACTTACACTTTTCCCTGTTGCTGTTTAATTACTAGTGAATTCTAATTATTAGTGAATTCATCTCCAGCCCAATATTTTATAAATAACCCCTTCCTACATTTTAGCAGTCATCTGTCTCTTTCTACTTTCTATCTACTAACTTTTCTTTACCTATTTACCTATTCTCTCTGCATTAACTGCTTTAAGCCATGTTTACCTCTATTTCTACTGCTTTTTCTAAATTTCTGAACTCTGTATAAATAAATAAATATCTTTGGTCTACCTATTAATAATACTTTAATCTCTTCATCCTTAGCTGTCTATCACTATCTTACTATTTGCTAATGTTATAAAACATTATGTAAATATTGCTGTTGCATACACGCATATTATTACATCATTGTGCCTGTGTGGAACTTAATGTTTTTTGGGTCATGCCTGAAAAGTGTCTTCAGACAAACACACTTACCCAGTAAACAAATATATAAATAAATAAGTAAATAAAATTCTGTATTGAATAATGGCAACTAATCTACTGCGTATAACATAATTTAAAGTTATATACATATATATCTCAGGTCATGACAGTTCAGAATGATTCCATGGTTAATACATACACAAAATTAACATATAGACCTTTGTGGTGATATTTAGAACAAGTAGATAAAGATATATCTATATGTCTATCTTGAAAAAATATTATATGTGATCTGCACTTTTACATCACAAAGTTAACATATTGTGATAATGGCAACAGAACTTTTCAATCTAAACATTGAAATGGATAAAGAGTGCTTCAAGCCACCACATTCATGTTAAGGAATATGTAACCAGTTGTTACTTCCTGTCTTCATCAAATGCATATCTCATTCATATTATACTTTCTCTGAGCTCTAAGAGTCAATAGATCATGAATGATACATATGGCCTGCAACGTCTCCCATGAAATCTGGCAAGAAGGGCTAGCTACTTCAACACTATCATTACTGGCTATATACTGGGGGTCATTTGAGAAAATAAATTTATACTTGATTTTCTAGTGGCTATAACCATCAATTTCCTCTGATAACTGCAAGCTCTGTTATAACATGTCAGCAGAAAAGCCACAACCTGTAACAACTGGTCTTACTTCAAGAATACGAGTTTCCCATGGTGGCCATAACTGCCACAGCATCTCTTCCTTTTTGCATCATAAAATAAACTTGAACAACTGTTGTCCTTTTTGACCACATCTTCAGTCTGGCAAAGCTAAAGGTAACTGATTACCTCTCTGTAGTACTAGGGATACCAAGGAACATCCAGTCCACAGTAACTTGTTAGTTTTATGAAAGTCCAATCAATTCAACCCCCCCCCCTTCATAAATGGCAGTCAGTCTCAAGTTTCTCTTTCTAGGCTGTGTCTTCTAGTTGCTGGCTGACACACATATTTTGCCATGCATTCTAAATGCCTTTTTTCAGACTTATTTGAGTTTTACATTAATTACACCATGCTGTCATATTTCTAGTGAAGAACATTGCCATCTTATAGATTCATAGGTTGGTACTAGGCTATTGGCCCTAGGGCCTATACAAGCCTAGCCATAACAATTCCCTGGTTATTTCTTCCCACGGTATTTACTTCCCTGGACCCCTGTCTAGCAGGGTGACTGATGTGATCCCCGGGGTGAATTTTCTATCCCCCATCCAATCATCAAAGTTCCTTTTAAAGAGGGCCAAACAAGCACTCTGCTTGACATGTATGGGCAGTCTATTCCAGAGTCTAGGGAGTCTCTGGGTCAGGAACCTATCCCTCCAGCATGTTTTGTTCACTGTGATGACAAGATTTAGATCCCTGGAGTGTGTGTCTCTGAGGGATTGGGATGTCATTAAGTGCAGCATGTCCAACAGCTCTGGGTTTGACATGGTCTTGTATGTTAAGCAGAGATCGCCTCTGAGTAGACGATATGTGACAGAGTATAGGTAGTGTTTTTTTAGACAGTCAGCATAGGTCATCTGCTTTAGGCCTGTGATTCTTTTAGTGAGGTATTTCTGTGGCCTTTCCAGTTGTTGCAAATGTCTTGAGAGGTACATACCAAATGGGGCATTGTATTCTATAATGGGTCTAATGAGGGATGAGTACAGTGGGACAATGACTTTCTTTTTTTCTGGATGAAAAACCCTTAGTGACGAAGTGTGCCACATAGAAGGATTTCCTGACTGTTGTGGCAATGTGGTTATCAAAGGGGAGACCACTGTCCACCTGTGTCCCTAAGTGTCTTATCACACTTTCAGTGTTTAGTGTACTGCCACCTATGTGGTAATTCCCAGGTACATGTTTTTTTTTCCCAAAGGGGATAACTATACATTTCTTGTCACTGAGCTTGAGCCCATGGCTCTGGCACCAAGCATCTGTTTCTGTAAGGCCCTTTTGTAGAATATCCACATCATTTGGGGATTCAATAATGACTCCTAGTTTGCAGTCATCTGCAAACTTTGTTAGCCAGAGTCCCTTGGTGTTGGCTTGTACTTCAGAGAAGTAGATGCCAAACAAGAGCGGTCCCAGGACTGAACCCTGAGCTACTCCACTTGTCACTTGTCTGGAGGTGGATTTGGAGTCAGCTACTTTTACAGTGTGGGTTCTGTCAGTAAGCCAATTGGCAACCCATCAAGTGACATAGGGATTAATGCCCAGCTTAGTAAGTTTATGATTCCAGAGTGGAGGATGGTGTTGAAGGCCTTGGCGAGGTCCAGATAGGCTGTGTGAACCACCTTATGCTTGTCCATGGCTCTGGAGACTGATTTGAAGAAGTCAATCAGTTCAGGAGACAAGATAAGCCCTTCACAAACCCAAATTGCATGGGGTCCAGTGTTTGAAGGTTGCCAATGTCTTTGTTTATAAGTTCCATGAAAATGCATTCCATGGCCTTGCAGATCAGGTTCATTAGACTGATGAGGCAGTAGTTCCCGGGATCCAAGATGGATCCCCCATTGTGGAATGAGATAACTGTAGCTGTGTGCTACTCAGTGGGCACAAAGCCTGAGGTGAGGCTATGATTAAACATGACACTTAGGTGAGGTGCCAGTTCATTTTGTAGTTCATGTAGTACACAGCCTGGGATATTGCCTGGTCCCATGGATGCTGTATTCTTAGATTTGGAGAGTGCATTTTTTACCTGTGTGGCCATTATTACTGGAATTTGTAAATCTTTTGGTATTGAGATGGGCCCTTTAGGGGGTGAGGGGGAGGGGTGAAGTTTGCACTGAATTGATCTGCCAGGATATTGGCAATATCCTTGGGATCAGTATATTTAATGCCATTCTGTTGTAGCTCAGAGCAGATCTGAGCATTGCCATTTAGATTCTTGACATAGCTATATAATGCCTTGTGGTTGTCTTTGGAATCTTTGGCAGTTTTATTTTCGTAACTAGCTTTGGATGATTTTATGAGGGATCTCAGCTTCTTACTGAGGCTGGTAAGGGAGTTATTTGAATCCTGGGATTTGCCTCTTTTCTGCAACAGTTTCTTCCTTTTGTTGTAAAGTATGTTTATGGCAAGGGACCACCAGATTGGCTTCCTTTTTTTGGAGGAGAGTGTGTTGGTTCTATTGGGGATGGCATGATTCATGCATGAGTGGATGTGCTCGTACAGTGCCTTAGTGTAGGATTCAGCAATCGAACTTTCAGTTCCCATCTGCATGGGTGTCATGAAGTTTGTCACTTCTGACTTGAGTAGCATGAAGTTGGCTTTGGAGAAGTTTTTTATGGAGGTTTTCTTAGTGGAGAGTGGGGGTGGGATGTGGATGTTAAGGGTGATTAGCTTATGGTCAGACCTAACCAATTAGGGGGTGACCATAGGTGTGGAACATCGATTTCTCATGTTGGTAATGACCAGGTAAAGGATATTGGAGCCCCTGGTGGGACTAAGGATTAGTTGATCCAGGGCATTGGAATTTATGAATTCCAAGAACCGTTGGGCAAAGGTGCAGGTAGATGAGTAGTTTTCCCAGTTAATGGCAAGGTAGTTGAAATCACCCAGTATTAGGGTGTTTGGTTGTGTCTTAATATTTTCCAGTATATTTAGAAAGGTGTAGTGAAAATCTTGGGGTATGGTGGGGAATCTGTAGCAAGCTGCAATTTGGATTGCAGTCTTACCTAGTGTTAGTTGCACCTGGAGAATTTCAGACACATTGTGCTGGGCAACTAGCCCGGTGTTGTGAATATCCTGGGTGAATATGGACACTCCTCCACCTTTAGTGTTTTGGTCCTGATTTGGTGGCTGAAAAGTGTGGTAAGATTTGTAGCCTGGTATTGCAGTGGTGCTCTCTGGAGCCTTGAACCAGGTCTCAGTTACTGCACAGATATTGATGTTCTCCATTTTTAGGAGTGCCTTGAGAGAGTGCATTTTGAGGTTTAGACTTCTAGCATTGAGTAGCATTACCTTCATATTTTGCATGCTTGTACCTGCTATGGTGGTGGTTTTGTCCTTTGAACTTTGCCTAAAAAAGGCACTATAGGGGTGACAAGAGCCTTAGCCAGTAACCTGAATCCCAGGAGCGACAGGTGCAGACCATCTCTGGCAAAGCATTGTGGTCTGTCGATCATGTTGTCCCAGGCAGCCAGATACTGGATTCCCTTTGAATGACACCAGAAGCTTAGCCAATTGTTGAAGTCAATCATTTTGTCCTTATACTGTGGTATCATTCTGGGTGAAGGCGGGATGCTACTCAGGGCTAGGGTCATACCTGCCTGGGCCACATGATCCAAGAGCTCTTCCATGTTTCTTTTCATGTAGTCCAGGGAGGTACATCTCAAGTCATTCACTCCAACATGGACAATGACAGTCATATTTGTACTTGTTGTGGAGTGATTTGAGTGCATGCATTATGTGGTGGATCCTGGCACCCGACAGGCTGCTGACTGTCATTTTCTCCTTGTTCAGCCTAGTGAGAGGGACATCAGTGTGCCTGACTATAGAGTCACCTATGACTAAAGTGTTGGGTACATTGTCTTGCCTTAGGGGCTGTTGTTGGGTGGTACACTGGTGTTGTGAGCTATGTGACACTTTGGTTGCGACTGGTGTTTGTTTGCGTTTCAGGTTCGGAGGCCCTTGTTGCTTGGGCAGGTTACTGTTAAGGGCCTCCACATATGTGGGTTTAGTGCTGCTATGTGTGGGTGTTGGTGGTGTGGGTTTAGAGCGGCTATGTGTTGCTTGAGGTGTAGTGTGGGTGTTAACTTTCACCTCTTGACTGTCTAGCACAATCTTGGGTGGAGAGAGCTTTGCTTCCAGTTTGGCTATGTAAGTGCAGCTCTCACAGGTTGTGGTGTTGGGTAGTAGGAGGATAGGGTTGTCTGTGTACATGAGGCAATTGCTGCATTGCCCCAGAATGCCCAGATTCACCAGGTGGACAGGAGAAATCACCGGAAGCTGACCCTTGGACATGCCTGGTTTGGTGCTTTTTTTTGGTAAAGTACAAGTGCTGTTTTCCCTTCCATTAGCAAGGTACTTTGCAATTACATGCTGTTTAGTGCCTGTGATTAATTTCTCCTTATTAACAAGGAGAGTTGAGTGCTTGTACCAGTTTGGCTTCCTAGTGCTTTCCAGCAGGTATTAGAGAAAGTGCTAGTCAAAGGGATGATTAAAGGTAAGATGAAAAAAAATGGTCTATCCTAAACACTGCAGTTTGCACTAGAAAAGTTAGAGGTGAAAGTAGGTAACTTAAGTTTTACATGTCTAAAAAGTTAAGTTTTAGTGGAGAGTCAGTATTTTTAAAACAGCAAGATAGATTGAAAGGGGGTGGTCACTTTTGTATTCTGCTACTATGGAATACAGTAGGATGGCCAATAAATTTAAATAGTTGAAGGGGAGTGATTTCACAAAATGATACTTTTTTGCTTACTCACACAAGCCAGTAAAAATAGAGAGGAAATGAGATATGTGGTCAAATTAACATAAGGGGAAGGCAACTAGAAAGACAGTGGTGTTTAAGAACACTACAGTAACTGGGTAGGAGGATGGGGAAAAAATTCTGCCTGACTCATAAGATACAGAGCAGTGGTCTCTTTTCAAGTTTTAATATGCAGTTAAAAGCAGAATACAAACAAAATAGAAGGTAAATAAAACAAATCGCAGTATTCAAAATAGAAAAAGGCAATAAAGTAATACAACAAATAAAAAGCAAACTAACCTTTTCTTCACAGCAAAGTGTAGCAGAGTCTGTGTGAGTCTTTCTAGTAAAGCCTCTGTCTTTTTCAGTTATTTAGCATATTCCATTAAGATACAGATACACATCTCAAATAATGCAAAATCCCTTCCAAAGCTGTTACAGCACCTCTCATACTGACATGCCATCACATTTGCTGTATTACCATGGTTTTCCAGGTCATGCCAGAGTCATATGATAAATGTCCCTTTCCACTTCCTGTTCCAAAATCAAAATGACTATAGTAGAATGGCTTATGAATACTGTGAAATCAGAAGAAACAGTTTAATATGCTATTATACCATGACCCCCCATTAATATTCCAAAACGTGCATGCTGATTGGTCAGCGTGCACATTGTAAATTGACTTATACTAATGGAAAAAGGTCCGGTCGCCCGGACCTTTTTCCATTAGTATAAGCCTGTTTTTAAAACATTGTCTCGCTATGTTAAAGGAGTTTAACATAGCGAGACAGGTTTAAAAAAAGCAACGGAGATCTCCGTTGCTTATTTTAAAGCTGTCTCGCTATGTTAAACCCATTTAACATAGCGAAACAGTAAAAAGCAATGGAGATCTTGCTTTCTCCGTTGCTTTTGTCCACAGCTCTGATGTGCTGCGTAGGCATACGCATGCACAGTACATCAGAACTGCCGCTGAATACCAGACAGCTGCGGAAGGGCAGCAAGGAGGCATTATACAATGCCATTATTTAAGAAAATTAATTATTTTTTTCTTAAATAATGTCATTGTATAATAGCAATAACCCACTTCTGGGTGTGGGTAATGCTGGATTTACCCACAGTTGGCTTTGTTTGGTCCCTCGGGCTTCGCCCTCGTGACCAAACCATGCCAACCGTGGGTAAATCCAGCATTACCCACAGCCAGGCATGGGTTATTGCTATAGTAATTACTTTCATCTTTATAAAATTTGCCAGACAAAAGTGCTTCCTGTACTATTAATAAATACTCCTTTAACAAAGCAGTTTTAACTTGAAATCACAAAACGGTATCCTTTAGCATTTTTTGCTATTTTTGTTTTCATTTTGTTTTTTAAAATCCTATTAGACCTTTTTTATTATTGATTAAAAAATCATCTTGTCTTCATGTTTAAGCAAATGCATTGCCATCTTAATGTGCACAACACTTTAGTACAGTAATATCATTACATATGCTTTAAAAATAATGTTACACATAATACTAATTCTAAGTTATCAAGACCAAATGAAACATTAAGAGGAAACATCCAAGCACATAAAGCACAGTGAGGTCTCTAACAGGACTGCATCACTTTAAAGGCATGCACTTTTTCAGCCTTCTCTTACTTATCCCTTATTGCAGCACTCCTTTGTCAACACATATGAGAATTTGACAATGTATATACTTGTGCTGTATTAATTTGAGTTTTAACTAATTTATATGAAAACAAGAAAACAAAATGTACATATAAAATGGGCCTCCACTGAGACAGCCCAAATATGGTGTGGCATGGTGAACTAACACAAAGATCTGCTGTACCTCATAATGGCTGATACTGTGGCCATGTATTTTCTCTCCTGGAGCCACCTACAGGAAGGTATCTATGCACCAAGTGATTCATGAAATTACTTGGACATGTATATTAGTACAGCCAGCTCTACCACATCCAGATAGTGGCCATGCCAGGTCACCTCTAGTCTCACTTAAGTTTAAATAAAGCAGTTCTAACTTGATTTCATAAAAAGGGCAACATTGGAGATTCAACAAGAAATATAGTGCAATAATGCAGTCAAATCACTAAACAGTGCACAATGCAAGTGAAAAGCAATGAAAACATACTTATAAGTCTTACATTGTATTCAAGCAAAAATCAATTTCTATCTGGTGGCATGGTTGCCAGGCATTACATAGCTCTCTAGGAATGAGCCAAACATTATGAAAACTCGACAAGTAAATGGCAGCAGAGAAAAAAACAAAGAAAAGGACCTTCAACATACGTTTCTGCCCTTTTAATCCTGGGCCAATAAATAGCTCAGGTCCCCCTCTATTCTCACAAGAGTTTAACCAAACAGCTCTAACCTGAGATCACAAAAAATGGCAAAAGGCGCAAATTGAACACAGGATATGGTACAATAATACATTTAGACTAACAAACAGTACATAATGCAAGTGCAGAAGCAAGGAAAAATACTTATTAGTCTTATTTTAAGCTATATTCGAACAAAAAAAAATACATTTTCTCTTTGGTGGCGTGGCCTCCAAGAATCTCTGAGGTCTGTGCAAATGAGTCAAGCATGACAACTACACAGCAGAGACAAATGAAAAACAATAAGATGGGGCTTCAACACATTTTTCTGTCCTTTAAGTAATCTTGGCCCTAGAAAAACTGCTGGTATCTTCTACTCTCACTGAAGTTTAACCCAAGCACTTCTAACTCAAGATCACAAGAAATAGCAAAAAGTGGAAATTCAACAAGAAATACAGTACAATTGTGTAGTTAAACCATCAAACAATACACATTGCAAGTGAGGAAGCAACAAAACAATGTTTCAGTCTTGTCTTAAGCTATATTCAAGTAAAAAAATCACTTTCTCACTGATGATGTCATCGCCAGGCATTGCTGAGCTCTGTACAAATGAGCCCAGTGTTGCACAAATGTAACTACTATATAGCAGCAGGGAGAATTCAAAACAAAGGGAAAGTTCATTCAACACCTTTTTCTGTCCTTAATGTATGTAATACTTGGTGAAGAAACACCTCAGGTCCCCTCTACTCTGACTAGAGGTTAACAAAAGCAATTCTAACTTGAGATCACAATAAAGGGCAAAAAGTGAAAATTCAACAAGAAATACAGGGCAGTTTGACTAATGGGTCTATAGTTACCAGGGTCAGTGGTTGGGCCATCTGTGTGTAATGGCATTACAAAGGCTATTTTCCAGGCTTCAGGAATGTAACCACTGCAGAATATTACATTAAAGAGGTTAAGTATAGGTCCGGATAGGGCATATTTGGCACAGATAATCAGGTAATCCGGTTTTATTGCTGGATCCTCCAGAGATGGTGTTCTTAGCTTTTGAGAGGGCTGAGACAACCTGCTCCACAGTAATTAAAGGGTGTGGATAGGATTGTGGAATGTGTGGGAGAGCAGTAAATGAAATAAAATTTGCACTAAATTTGTCAGATTGGATATTAGCTATGTCCATTGGGTCGTTTGGACTAGCTCTGAGCAGTGTTAAGTGTTAGTTCTTAACTTCTTGACATAGTTAAAGAAAGATTTGTAGTTCTTTTTGATTGCATTGGATCTTTTAAGTTCACACTCAGCTTTAAACTGGTTTCTTTAAGCTCTTAATTAGTTTGCATAGTGTGGTCTTAAAGTAGGAAGATTGAGACCTCTTGAAATCATTAAGCAATTTCCTTCTCTTGTTATATAACCTATATGGGTATTCTACTACAGAGATTTGTTTTTAAGTCTCTTCTTATATTTGTTGTGGATAGGGACTGCCTTATCATTGCAACTATTTAAGTGAGAGTAGAAATCAGAGGCAAAGGTAGCAGCTTTAGTACAGAGATCTAAAAATAGAAGTATTTCAGTGGAAGTTATTTTTAATTCATCAGGCAACTGAATAAGGTTTGCTTTTGAGAAGTCCTTATACACAGATGTAAAAGGAAAAGATCACTAATTTTTGGTCTGATTTAACAAGGCACGATGATTTATATGGTGATGTGCAAAAAGTGGCCATATTTGTGAGGACTAGATGATGGATACTGGAGCCCTCAGTAGAATAGTTAACTAACTGTAAAACAGAGTTAGTGCCAAGGAAGCACTGGGCATGCTGAACATTGTCAATTTAGGTCATTCCATTTAATTGATGGACTACTGAAGTCTTACCAGTTGAAAGGTGTTGAGTTTAATGTGGATTTCAGCATCAAGACAGCTATCATGATCAGAATAGGTGCATAGAGGGTGTTCTATGGCTAGCTATCAAGTGTCATTCTACATTGTGGTGATTTGGACATGTAAGGGTTCAAAAGTGATGTCCCAAAGAATGTCTGGCAAGAGGCGAAGATATGCATGACAAATAGTGATACTCACCCACAATTGCTAACAGGTCTAAAGATATGGTAGGAACTATATCCAGGAATAGAGAGAGTGTTTTCATTGCTCTAAAACATGTTGCTGTAATTACAAACATACAAAAGTATTCAAGTTGATGAGGAGCCTCAAGTCCAGGCATTTTTCCAAATTAGATGTCCATCAGATGGATTATGCTTATAAATGGCACTAATGAGGCAGAAAAAGCTTTAGCTAGACTGAAACAGCCTTGGTAAAACAGGAACTGACCATCCTGGCCAAAGCAGGAAGTTGGTCATCCACCTCATCCCAAGCTGACATATACTGGATCCTCTTGGAATACTATCAGCTATATAGCCAATTATTAAAACCAATTGTCTTATATTAAAATCTCAGTATCATTCTTAATGAAGGCAAAATACCACTCAAGACCAGTGACTTTCCTACCTCAGGCACACATGCACAACAATCAGCCATATTCTTCTGTATGTCACTCTGGTTAGAGCATCTTGGGTCATTTATCTCCACTTGGACCACTATTAGATCATAGTCATATTGGTCAGGATAGAAAGGATATAAGAGCCCTGGATCCTGGTTCCAGAAAGACAGCTGTCACCCTATTCTTATCAAGCCATTTGAGGGTAGCATTTTTTCTGCTTAACAATATAGTCACCTATTACTGAAACTTTACTGTAGTTAGATTATCTCTCCATGGGCTGTAGGGGATAGGACACCGCACACGTGTAACTCTTAGAGGTGTGTGTTCAGTCTGTAGGTATGGAGTGAAGGTGAGTGTGTTACAGTGTGAACTAATTTCTGATGTTTCTTAGCCTTTAGCTTGGAAGGCTTGGGCAGTGTTCTCCTAACAACCTCAGTACACATTGGGTTAGTTAAAATGCTCCATGCTGTATGCTTATGTGCATTGTGCCAACCAAGTGTGCTCTGATGTGAGAAGGTAGCCTCCAAGTTAAGTAAATGCTTACATTTCTCACATATTGAATCATTGTGCAATAGCAATAAAGAGTTTTGTTAAACATGAAACAGTTGCTACACTGCCTCATAATATCTAGTGCTACCAGGTTGGCTATAGAAGGGTCAAACACTGATTCAGATTCCCTATTGGCCTGTGAAGATAAAGGGGGATAACAAAATAAAATTGGTTAATAACTTACTTTTCATGTAAGACAGATTGGAGATAATTGACTGGATTGAAAAATGGTGGCAATATAGCATACGCCTAAAGGATAAAACACTGAAATGTGACTGCTGCAGTACTCACAAGTGCAAAAAATGAACTATATAAGATGAATAAGGAAATCAGTAACAGGTGACAAATTTAAATTGCATAGCTTTACTCAGCAAGCCAGTGTGGCCTGTACTTATCTGATAAAAACAACAAGCAACTGAAACTTTAGTTCAATCAGCACAACCAAGTGTTAATTTCAAGAATGTGTTCATGACAAGTGTAGTCAGCAAGTTGATGAGCTAGAAAAGAAACAATTATTTCCCTGAATGAAGTAAGGCAGTAGTAAATCAAACATAGTAGTAGATCTATTTTGTGACAAAGAAGGCACTGACATTTATATCATATAGAACAAGGTTAAAGAGATTGCCTCACCTCTAGTAGGCTAGGGTCTTTTGTCAGATTCTTACTAGGACAAAAATTATTTCAGTGAAGCATCCTGTGTAAAAGAGCAAGCCTCCTGGTATTTAACGCATATAAGACTATACCCCTACAAAAGCCAGCAAATCAAAATGTAACTAGTGGCCCCATAGAAATTGTCCAATTAAAATCGAGCACTCCAGTCACTCACTGAAACCCAGGCTCTGTCAGATGAAAGTCTATGCTCTCACCAAAGGCTGGAATACTGCAGCCCCAGTCCTAGGAAGCTGATGAAGCCTTTGTAGTGGATATACTAAGAAGGAACCCATATAAAAGGGATTTTTACTCTACTCCTCCTTCTCTGTGCTCTTCTTGTTTTAAGATTAATTCTGTACTAAATCAGCAGTTAATGCTCGATCACTTTCTTACTAGGCCAAGTCTGTATTACTCTAACACAAGATTGCTTGTTATCCTGAAACATCTTGTTCCACAACCAAAGGAAACAACTGGTTATAAATACATGTCTCAACTGCTTGAGTCCTATAACCCTGTATGTGCAAATGCTTGTACAATCTGAAATTCCTACTTAATCTCATTTTGTCCACCCTTGGGATATTGTACACATCAATCAAGTTTCACATACTGTTTTTCTAATGTTATATATGTTGGCACACTGGAAATTTCAGCTATTTTGTTGGTTGACTGCAGCAGGGACTGTGCTACAAAAAAGTTGTCATTTCAGTATTATATATCAGTTTCTTAGGGAATCTGATGAACAGTAACTATAAATAACACATAGGTCTGTTTGTAACAATAAGCTGACATTTGCTTCTGTCAGCTCTTATTTGTAGCTATACTGTTATGTATGGAATTATATGTCTAAACCATCTTTTAGCTGATTCATTTGATTAGATTGTCTTCTAATGTATATTACTGGTCTTTAGCATATGTATGTGCAGTTGCAATTTTGTTTTGTTGTAGTATGATTCATTTTCTGCATTATTTATGTCCTATATACTCATTATGGCATGACCTACACAGTTAACAACCATCAATAAACTATAACAAAAAGAGTTACAGAATGATGGAAGCAAAAGGAAAAAAAAAAAAAAAAATGCCAATAACATAGCGGTTTAGTGGAAGATTTCTTTATCACATCTCCAGAGTCTGGAGTGTGCTAGTGTTCTATCATCACTATTATTTTGAACTCTGTCTCTAGTTTACATGTTATTTTACTGTAACTTTTATGCTGGCTTCTTAAGAAAAGTTATGTCTACAATTATGTGTAACTATATCTGCTTCCTATACCATAAAAAGCAGAGAAAGATGTACCTTTAAGGTTCTATAATGCTTGGTTGCACCAACAGTGATACATGACTGTAATCTGACTGATTTGTAAGCCATACTTCAAGTTTCTACATTAATACTACAGTATTTTTGACCACTATTAGTAAAGTAAAAAAAAAAAGTAACAAAAAATACATTTTCATGAAGATCCTTCTGTAGTTTTAAATTGTCTGGTTTATTCCTACATTTTAATATACAAATAGGTGAGGGTGTGGTTGTGGAGCTACATTTTGGGAGATAATTAGACTAGACTTCGCCTGGAGGGTGCTATATATGAAACTTCACAAATATGCCAGAAATAGAAAAGTAACTGCTATTACCGAACTTGTTCAACTTAAAGGCTGTGATTATGCTTAATTAAAGGATAAAGCTAAATCCCTTGTAGGGCAGGGCATGAAAATATTAAAATTAACACGCATCTGCAAAATCTACAAAACCAGTTTTGTGGAATGTTTATGACCTAAGGCAACATTTCCGAACTGATGTATTAAAAGAATGTAGAACATTCTACACATACCTCTTCAGGCAGTTTGACATTTTAAATCTAACATCAGCCATCGTCAAATGTTATCATTAGTAACAGAAATAGGTGTCTTTGTAAATCTGTTGTTGTGGATTTTGTAGCAGATATGTACGTAGTATGTGAACAAGCAATCATCCATGTACTCTGATAGTACATTATACCTTATAGCAGCATACTAGATAATCATAGCTATCTTCTCATGGAGTAAAGTAAGAGTACTTTGTCAGATAAGGATCCTGATGTTTGTGCCATGGTCCTGTAATCCTACCTGAACAATAAGTTGCAGTTCCTCACATACCAATATACTATGTTTTCATATATCCCATGAAAATTGCCCTCCCTATATCTGCCTCGTGTATATTTTTAAATTTCACCAGATTATTTTCCTACAGCTTACTCAGGAATGCTACCATTTCTTAATGTATTGTAATACAGTGTCTGTGTTGCTGAGTCTTATCATGATATAACTAAATGTTTTTCTCTGCCTGCCTGACCCTGGCCATGCTGAAAAGAGTACACTAATCTGCCCACATTTCTGGTTAACAAATGTAATTAGTAAGAAATAAAATAGATAAGCAATCTTACGCTTCTCATCTTGTACAATTTTCCCCTTTGAATAATAAAAGAATATAAAATAGATGTTTTGGGATGTGCGATTTGTTTGTGTGCATTTTGCATCACTGTTAATGGTACATTGATGAAACATCTAAATAAGAATGAAACTGAAGTTACTTCCTTTCACCATTCTCTCAACTGTCTTCCTGTCTTCAGATCACACTCATTGGCTTTATATAGCTCTTCCATAGAAATATACTGCTGTCCAAGAAAGGGGAAATTGTTAATTCCTTTGAGATACTTAAATATTTTAATGACAACTTCTTCTCTGCATCATAGAAGGTTTATTTATAACCTTTATTTAGTTTTCTTTTTCTACATCTTGCAACGTTTAAAATCTGACTAGATTCAAACAAGTCCTAAAACATCTGATCACAAACTTTGTTTAGTAGTCCTAAATCAAGAAAAAATGATTCAGTGACCTGGATCTGTGACCAGTATTATTCTACCACTTTCCAGAAGGACTAGCATCTGAAACCAGTTCAGGGATGACTTGGTAATGCTACCCTAAGTCATACATTTTCCACATGGAATTGATATATTTTTGATGAAATTAATCAATGTTGAGGCAAAAATCCACTACGTTCTAGTACATTCAGTAAGTAAAATGCATCTACAATTACCCACTGAATAATGCATAAACCTAAGCATTCTACATGCCATTTATAGTTTATTCCAACACTATTATACATCTAGAATTTAGAATAAGTCCATAATGACTGGCTATCAGGCAAATTCCAAAGTCTGAGTTCATCAAAACAAGACCCGCTACAGCACTATAAAGTGTTTTATTTTTCAGGGTTCGGTGGTTTGCCCTGTTGTCTGAGGTGGTGTGACGTCGGAGTTGGTATATTCAATTACCTTTCTGTATTGCAATATTTTGGATTTTACCTAGCTCCCATATTGATGTGTTTATTTCACTGAATTCACACTTGGTAGCCCATGTGTTAATATGCAATGGTGGAGACTTTAGAGTCCTGTTTGAAAGAGTTTGTCCTGTGTTTAAGAGTTTATTTTTTCCTTATCCTGGAATCAGTTTCACAACTCATTAACAAATATTGTTTTTTTTCAGCCAACAATGACTTTACAAGTATTATTTAGTAAGAAGAAAACATGCTTTCTAAAGTGGGGGTCCTACTCTGACTCCTTTATTGTGTGAGGCTGTGCCCATAACAAGGTGTAACCAGCATAATACACAACACACAGAGCAGGTATAAACCCAAATATTGTCCATTAAGTATAGATAATATTGCAAAGAAATGTCGTTAGACATACTGGGCTGGATTCATGAAGGCTTGCATAAAGTAAGACTCCAGCAAGCCAACATGTCCGTTGAGCGATCCAGGAACAGCCGGCAGAGGCGTGCAACTGAGCTCTCCAAACTAGTCCTACATGGACAGGGATATGTATGGCGAAAGCCATACAAATGAGGTAAAATTGCAATCCAGGAAACCCGAACCTGTCCGAGTAGGAGTAGTGTTATTTGTAGAAATGTACTCAGTTGATAACTGAGTACGGTTCTGCAAATAGCAAAACAGAGCCATGTCAGCTGGAAAAAAAACATGCATTCACAGGAGGAATCATGCCAATGGCCAAAAATACGGCCATTGGCAATGGGAAGTGATGCAAATTAAAAATAAAATAACAATTTTTTTAATCCCGATTTCTGGGGTTTAACCGTAGCGCAGCGCCGCGCAAATGCGCTGCACCCTAAAAAGCAGAAAATTAATAATTAAGATCCACAAATATGGATTTCATAGCTAAAATGAATTTACAATGCAAGGGAATGGCAGGCTGAAGACAACATGGCCACCGAGTAGAGGTTGCTAAGGGGGGAAGCTCATTCTAAGAGATGTAACTAAGCATTAGTAGGCAATCCTATGCAAATGAGAGTTATGATAGTGAATCGCGAGTTTACATAGCAAATGAGGACAGTCAATGGAGTGTAGGAGTAGGATAAGGGGAGTAACAGAGTAGAAGATAGGTGACATCACTAGGGGGGTATGTATGAAAGGAGTGCAGCTCATTGGAGCAGAGTGACATGTGTCAGCTTACATTTACATAATAGTGAAAGAGGTGTATCAACATGTAGGCCAGGTAAAGTCAAGAAATCAAAGGTGTATGCTGCGGCTAACACTAAAGTTTCTTGCTGAGCATGCATGCACGTGTGTGCATGCCAGTAATCCCGAGTAAGACAGTGTGCATGCATGTAAGCATGTGTGTGCGCATGTAGGCATGAGTAAGCATATGTAAGGCTGTGTAAACAGTTGTAAGCACGTTTGCACTGGTGTGCATGCGTTTTAACAAGAATAAGCAAGTTTTAGTGTGTGTAAGCATGTGTGTGCGTGTGTGAGCTGGTGTGCGCGTGTTTGCACTTGTTTGCACGGTGCTTCCCCCCTGAGGAAACAGAAAGGGAAAGGGAAGCACAACAGATAGTAGGAAGTTAACCAGGGAGTACTAGCAGAGCTAGCAGGTGAAAACAATCAGAATCAGGCAATTACACAGGCATTATACTAGCCCAGCCCAGCACTTAAAACTCAGCAAAAAACATTTCAGTATGTTTTTCTCAGACACACTGCAACACTGCAGTAAGCTAATAGAAGTGAAAACTGAAAAAGCTTTACTGAGACAAAGAAATGTTAGGGGCTGCCATTGCTGTCATACGGTGACATATGCAGCATGCTGAGGGTGGTGACAATACAAATGCTGCTGAGCAACCCACAGTGAGGAGACGGAGAAAAGTGTACAGGCATAGGGTAACCTATCAGGGGCTACATGAGCTGGATATAGTGGAGCGCTATAGAGTGGACAGAGACCTCATGCAGCAAATTGTTGAGCTGTGCAGGCCACGCTTCACACACAGAACCAGCAGAGGGGAACCCATCCCAATGGAAACCAAGGTATGTTTTGGCCTAAGAATATTAGCAACAGGTACCTTCCAGAGACCAACTGGTGATATGATGGGGATTTCACAGGCATCAGCATCTAGGGTACTGCACCAGTTCCTGAATGCCATGGCAGCACATGTCAGTGATCATGTATATTTCCCCAATTCCCATGAGGTATTGGCCAGCAATATGCGTCTGTTCCAGCAAATAGCGGAATACCTTGAGGTAGTGGGTGCAATAGACTGCACGCACATTCGCATCAAAGCACCAGCCAGTGAGTGGGGTAGGGTCTACTATAACCGCAAGGGTTACCCCTCCATCAACTGCCAGGTCATGTGTGATGCCCAGGGCATAATAATGAATGTGTGTGCTGGCTGCCCTGGAAGCTACCATGACTCCCATATTTGGCATCTGACAGAGCTGTACCAGACATTTGCCAATGGGGACATCCCTCATGGTCACCTAGTGGGGGATGCTGGATATGCACTCGAGCCATGGCTGATGACACCCATCAGAAATGCACACACACCTGAACAGGAACGCCATAATGAGGCACATGCACAAACACAAAATGTAATCGAGCGTGTGTTTGGGCTACTCAAGTCACGGTTCCGGTGCCTGGACACATCTGGTAGAGCCTTGCAGTACTCACCAACTACATGTACCCAAATCGTCATGGTATGTGCTATGCTACACAATATGATCCTGCAAAAACAGCTGCAGCAGGAGCAGCATAGGGCCAGGCACAACAGCCCCCACCATTGCCAAGGCCATCACAGGCAGAGCATGACTCGGAGGAGGAAGAACCTGAGCCTGCCCCAGTAGGCAGAAGGAGGTGTGCCCAGTATGTATTGGCCTTGGCAAAGAGGCAAGGCATAGCATATACACTGGCTCAATAGGAACCCTGGAAATAATACCTCTCTCTGACTTGCACATATAGTAAAAGTGATGCCTAACTTGACACTACCTGTTAACAAACATATATATGGAGTGTAAAATGTGCATCTGACATAGGCAGCCCTGCAGCACCACCTGAGGCATGATTGCTATGTGTTAAGCAATATAAAGCACTGCTAAGCAGTTCTCACCACTATTTAGTATATGCAAACAAAATTGCACACACTAAGTAGCACAACTACAGGCAATGTTCAGCAATATTGTGCACTGTCCAGCAATGTTGGGCAACATTGAGCAATGTTGTGCAAGTCTGGTCAAATGTGGGTATAGTTCATCAAAAGCAGGTTAACAAGTTCATATTTGCTTCACTTTTCTTGAAGCAGTCTGTTCTGGCATGTATGAAAATATGAAGCAGTGACAGACCTCGAACTCTGGATACAGTGCACTATAACAGAGTACAGAACCACAAAACCATGACAGTATGTCAATGGTCAGCTTGTATGAAAAAAATGTTGGTAAGTCAATGCTAAGTATCTCATGGAAACCTTGCAGGCATAGCATAATCCCTGTTGAGTTAAGGTGAGACATGCAGTAATAATAGAACCTGATATTCAACACACATATAGTATAAATGTTAATATTGGTAATGTTCACACACATCAACAAATGTAGTGGACCTCAGACAGCAACATACTGCAAGGTCACACTGGGCATGCTCACACACTTGAAACTACGAGACAAATGTCAGGCAACAAAACACTAAAAGTCTGAACTGGGCATGCTCACACACTTAGGGCAAGTTTGAGTACAGCAGTGGGCCACACATATCCCTCAGTTGCAAGTGTCAACCCAGGAACCTCGCACTATTCAATCCACAATGTGCACACAGTGATATGACAACAGACACAATATAATATAGTGAAATCCTGTCACAATCAAATATGTTATGCAGAAACCTAGGTTGTTCATAGGAAGTGGTAAAGCAAAGAAGAAACAAAACCTGCAATCAATACCATCACTGAACAATGTGCATCCCGAACATTAGCATAGGTTCAGAGGTTGACACTAGGCTATCTGCCCTAGGGAATGTAGAAGCCTAGCCACAGTGTGTTTGCATTCTGCAATCACGCTAGATCAGTAGACTGTGCCTTTTAATAGTAGGTCACACAAGATATCTCACATATGTTAATTTCATTCTGCCTCTGTCTAGCAAGGACCCATAACATATCCCAGGGCTAAACATACGATCACCCGTCCACCTGTGAAGATGTCACCTATAGGTGGTTAGCATGGGTCTGTGCATATGTGGGACTTTGATCACATTTCTGAGTGAGTGGAGCCTCTGTGATGGTAATATGCCCCTTCAGCATGTCCTATTAACATCATTGCTCATGTACCTGTCCCTGGAGCATGTAGCTGTAAGGGACTTTGATATCCTCATGTGGAGCCTGTCCATCAATGCTGTCATGGACATGGCTTCAAACAAAAGACACAGATTGCATCCAAGTAGGCAGTAAGCAACTGAGGAGAGCTGGCGTGACCATAGCCAAACTCTGCATACCATCTGTGTGAGTCCCTAGATCCATTTGGTTATATAAATCTGTGTACATTCCAGTTGCTGCATGTGTTGGGTAAGGTACATCCAAAATGGGCCATTGTATCCAAGCATGTGCCTGATGACTATAGGGTCACAATGACCCCACCTGTTCTGGATGTAAAACCGTATGGGATAAGGTTGCCTAAATAGAAGGTGGTCCAACAACATTGGCAATGTGAATGTCAAAGGCGAGAGTACTAAGTATTCATGTCCCCAGATCACAAATCACACACACTGCAAGTGATGTATCATCACCTATGTGGTAATGTGTGTGCACGATGTTACTACCAAAGGTGATGACTATGCATCTAAAGTAAGGTAGCTGTAGGCCATGGCTCTGGCACCAGTCATCCAGCTCTGTGAGACCCTTTCTGAGGATGCTTGTGCCAGCTGTGGAGTCGATAATGGCACACAGTTTGCAGTCTTCTGCAAACATGGTCATCCATATTCCTCCTGTGTTAGCCAGTATGTATCAGACATATATACAGAACAAGAGAGGTCCCAGGACTGAGCCCTGTGGGATGCCACGTGTAACTGGTGTATAGTCAGACATGGCACCTGCAATACTGACCATGTGTGTGCTATCCATGATCCAGTTAGCAATCCATCTTATGACATATGTGTAGATATTGAATCTGGTGATCTAATGTGTAAAGGCCAAGTGGGGTATTGTGTAGAAGTGGTTTGCAAGCTCCAGGTAGGCTGTGTGGATAACCCTGTGTACGTCTATGGACCTGTTAACTGTTTAAAGACATCAAACATCTGCAAGAGGCAAGATATCCCCACAGCGACACCCAATTGTGTAGGATCCAGTGTCTGTAGGTTCACAATGTGTATGTGTATGTGTTCCATGATGATACACTCCATAGCATAGCAGACCAGGATAGTTAGGCATATATTGTGATAATGTCCAGGGTCCCTTGTGGCACCAGCACTGTGGAGCATGTACACTATAGCTGTACGCCATTCCATGGGTACACATCCTGTAGTAACTGTGATATTGAACAGTGACATAATGTGAGTGTGAAGTTTGTCATGAATCTCGTGTATGCCACAGTCTCGGACACTGTCTGGTCCCACTGATGCTGTGTTGTCTGCTATGGAGAGGGCAGCAGACACATGTTCATCTGTGATGTCAGGGAGGCTACACCCTGTTGTGATGGACATGTGCACTGCAGGGGGGATGGTGGGGAAACATTCCCACTGAACCTGTTGTCCAGGATGTTCGAAATGTCAGTGGGTGTGATTGTCCATAGTGTCTGTTGCAAGTGTCCATTAGAAGTGGGCCTTAGATGAATCAACAAGTCATCATAGCTATACCATAGTACTGATCAGAGATGCCTTCCTGATTGTGATTGTGCTCTATAATGTAGTAGCCTCCTCCTGTACGTGTATAGCTCAGTAATGGCCGTGGTCCAGTAGACAGGTCCCCTGCCTTTGGAGGAGTGAGTCTTGTAGTTATCTTGGATAGCATGATCCATGAATTCCAGTAGTTCTCCATAGAATGTGCTTGTAAAGTATGAAGTTGTCTGAGCCGTAATTAACACTGTCCCAGGGTCATTGAGGGATACCACCTCAGTTTGTACAAGTGTGATGTTTGCTCATGAGAAGTATGTCACTGAGATCACATAGGATGCGTGTGTGTATGGGATATGTATGTCTAGTGAGATGAATGTATGTTCTGACCTTAACAATTACAGGTATACCTCTGTTGTGGAACATAGAGTCCCCATGTGGGTGATGATCAGGTCCCACATGTTTAACCCCCTGTGGGTGTGGTGACCAGGTCTGCCCTAGCATTTGAGTGTAACAACCTTAGCAACTGTTGTACGAGGGTGTCACTGCTTGAGTAGTATACCCAATCAATGTTTGTGTATTTGAAGTCACACAATATAATGGTGTTTGGTGAGACCTTCACATTCCCCAGTGTTCCCAGGAATAACGACTGTTGTGCCCATGTTTGGGAGTGTGGTCTGTAACAGTCTACAAACTGAAATGCAGCTTTGCCCACTCTGTTTGCTCATGTGCATTCCCCAATGCTTTGTGTACTGCTACCAATCTGGAGGTGTGTGTATGAATGATGTATATGGATTCCCCCCCTATTGTTGTTGTGCGGTCCGAGTCTTGTGTCTGAAAACCATGGTATGACGTAAAACTGTTAGTGCTGCTGTGCTTTTGTGAGCCTGAACCAGGTGTTTGTTACTGCACATATATCGACAAATTCCATACTGATGTGAGTCCTGAGTGCATGCATTCTGAGGGTTAGACATCAGTTGTTGAGCACCATCACTCTCCATTTCCTGTACCCTGTAACATCTATGGTTGTGGTTATGCCTTCTGACCCTCACTTCAAACAGCCACTATGTGTGTGTCAAGAGCCTAAGGTAGTCTGTGAAAGCCTAGGGGTGACAGGTGCATGGCATTCATAGCTAATGTACATGGCATGTTGAGCATGTAATCCCAGGCTGACAGACACTGGATCCCCTGTGAATGACAACAATATGTTAAGCAACTGTTAAAAGTGATAATGTCATCTGTATACTGTGACATTGTACTTGGTGAGGGTAAGATGCTACACAAGGTCAGGGTCATACTGTCCTGGGTGACATGATCAGAGAGCCCCTCTATGTCTCTTGTCATGTAGTCCAGGGAGGAACATCTGAGGGTTTTCACACCCGAATGGTCAATGATGGAGCCATATTTGTACTTGCAGTGGACTGACAACAGTGCATGTGTCATGTGGCATATCCTGGCATCCGACACAAAGCACAAAGTGACCTTCACCTTGTTCAGCCTGGTGAGTGGGATGTCAGTGTGATGGACAATTACAGTCACCTAATACAAGTGTATGAGGTGTGTTGTGTAGGCCTAAGGACAGTGACTGTGTGGCACAATAACTTTGTGAACTATGTGATATGTGTGTATGGTTGCATGTTAGCAGTTGATTGTGTGTGTGCTTTAGATGTCTCAGCTGCTTAGGCAGAGTATATTTAGATGCTTCAAGTATGTCACTGTGTGTCAATGTATACGGTTTGCTGTTGTCATAGGTGTATGTGTGACTGTATTTGTGGTGTGTGTGGTTACCTTCACCACCCGATAGACTGTGCCAGCCATGGCTTGGTAGAGCTCAGCCTCCTGTCTGTCTATACAGTTGCACCTCTCACAGATATCTGAGTTTGTTGGCAGGAGGACAGTGTTACCTGTGTACATAAGGCAGTTGTAACAATGCGTCAGAATTCCAATATGCACCAGCTGGACTGGGGAGTACACACAAAACTGACCTTTGGACATGCCAGGATATGATGATGACATACACAGTCGACTGATCACAAAGGATCAGTAGTGTGTCAAGTGTGTAAAATAGTATAACAGGGTTTTAGTGTTCAGGTTTGTTGTTGCTGTGGAAAGATAATCTGCAAAGGAGTACAAACAGAAACATTACACCTCCTTCAGCTATGTCAGAAATATCAATGTACAGTCATATATGTCCTGAGTCAGGGTCAACTGTACCTGACTGACAATGTCAACATCCTGTCAGACAGGCCCATACATACATACCCACCTCCCAATGACAAAATGCCCTATCATCATACCAGGAGATACCACATGTAGAATGTGTAAACTGGTCCTCCCAATGCCAAATGAATCCCATCATGTGGATAACATTGTTTCCCATTATGTGTCATAAGTGAACGACAGGACAAACAGACACTGCACCCGAACAGTCTGTTGAGCCTCACACTCTCTACAGGATCTTACACCTATGAATGTGTTACAGCAACATGTGGCACATCCCACAAGTGTTGGTGCACAACACACCATGGGAACTATATTCCTATAAGCCTATGAAGTCCAAAATGCTAGTCCATGGAGTCCATCATGATTGCAGTCAGGAACAGAGATATTGTAAACCGACAAACACACAACCCAAATGTCTGTGGTATGTTAATGAGCACATCATGTTCCCCAAACCTGCTAGATATCTTGCAAGGCAGCCACCCAGGACATACATCACTGACAGGAGAAACATAGGTCCCACATAGACTTTGAATAGCCCTTTAGCAACATCACAGACACATGTGGTATCCACAAAACCCACAATCCGTGCATGAATATGTATTGTCATATGAAGGAATGGTAATTTGTCCACAGATCACACCAGGTATGAATTGTGTATTCCTGTTCAAGATGTTCACACCTGCTGACCCACAAGGTTCATTCCTGGGATTGCATAACGCTAAGTGCACACACATTACCATGTCCAGTCTGATGATGTCAGCAACCTACAAATAGAACTTTGGAAAAGAATGCTCCCAGTAAAGCAAATAGCATGTCGTGTTACTGCGTATTTCACTAGTGTCATAACATAGTTAGGTAGGGGTTTGAATCCTGTAAATGTGTGTGTATGAGACTGCCTTTGAGAGGAGTGGCCTTTTTGGAGACTGTGGAAATACATTAGGAGTGGTGAATACCTCTTTGCCAAGTGTGATGATGTCAGCATCCTACAAATAGAGCTTTGGAAAAAAAATGCTCTCAATAAAGCAAATAGTGTGTCATGTTAATGCGTATCTCACTAGTATCATAAACTAGTTAGGTAGAGGTTTGAATCCTGCTGAGTATGAATGTGTGTGTGCATAAGACTGCCTTTGAGAGGAGTGGCCTTTTTGGAGACTGTGGAAATACATTAGGAGTGGTGAATACCTCTTTGACAAGTGTGATGATGTCAGCATCCTACAAATAGAGCTTTGGAAACCAAGGCTTCCAGTAAAGCAAATAGCGTGTCGTGTTAATGAGTATCTCACAAGTGTCAAACCATAGTGAGGTAGGGGTTTGAGTCCTGCAAACACTGAGTGTTTGTGTGTGCTACAGGTAGTCAATGCAGTGTGGGTTTTGCTTTTACTACGGTATGACATATGTTTCAAACAGTATGTGCATTGCACACATCGGGTATCTGCGTGTCGAATAGATTTGTGTACATGTGATCTCAATCAGTGCATAGGTGTGAAGCCCGCATACTACATGAATACATTTGTAACCTTCGACAGATTGTGCCTCTGCTTCTCAGATCATTGGTCACATATGTATGTATGCGTCAAGACCGGCCAATGTAGTGATCAATGGCCAAGGACATCCCTGCCACACACACCCATGACACATACTATAGAGTACTGTGAGTGAGGGTAATTTCTGGGGTATATGTCAGGCATATTCATACCCAACAATGACTGGCAATAATGGAAAGTCATGATAGGTGTGCACCAGCCCTGTGGATATGCATGCAGGCCCCTAATGTGTTATGAGAAACACAGAGGGACCCCACAATACCTATGGATATGTGGATACCAAGGGACAGATGACATAACACGTGTCTGTCTGTACACATTGGTACCCAACATACATGTTCAGGGCTACCACCTATGTGGTACTGTCGGGATAGTATGTATAGTAAATGTGGATGACTATGCCATAGATGGTGTACTGCTATACAACATGTATTGGACAACAGGTATCTGTCTGTATGATACCCTTGTGTAGGATGTGCTTCCCATCTGAGGAATGCAGTGTGGGCCAATGCATGCATTTCCAGATGTGGATGGACATATCCCTAGTATGTTTGCATGTACTGAAGAGGGCTTTATGCCACACAGGTGTGGTCCCAGGAACGTGTGGTGGTCAATACCACTGGTTACTGTTATTGTATAGTACTGGAAGGATCCAACTGTTACTAAGTTCCCTACAACTGTGAGTCATTTGTCAGGACATCATCTAATGATTGGTTATAGTCATGCTGTTGAGGTGGTGTATACTGCCAGACTGCAGATCATTGACAGATGTCAATGGTATCACCCACAGCATAGTGCCGACCCATGTCATACACAAAATGTGTATCCATGTTAGTACATATCTGTAGTAGAATGCATACTGGCCATCGAAAGATACCATGAGATGTTAACAATGTGTAGAACAGGGTATGTCACACATCCCATGTGTCCACTATGCATGTATATGCAGACAGTGAGCACACACCATGTTCACAGATGTACACCCACTAATTTGTAATGCACACATCACACACATACTGTCCACTGACTAACACATGCTGGCAACACTGTACACTTCAGCCAAGTGGCACATGGGTGGACAATACATACTCAGACCTAACACTGGTGTAAACAATGCTACAATGACTATCAGAGCTGTGATGCATAATGCCTGCTCAGATATGCCTACAAGCATATCAGTACACCTTCCTGTTGGCAACTTGCTACTATTGCTACACTGCTATAATGTCACCCTGTGCATCAGAACCATGTTAGCCTATTCCTGCATCAATGTGACAGATGACAGGAGGTGGCACAGGTGTCATCATATGCACAGGGTGTGTTGTAGGTTTGCCAGAGCCCGACATTGACACATCCAATCGGCATGCCTGAGTGTGTGTGTGTGTGTGTGTGTGTGTGTGTGTGTGTGTGTGTGTGTGTGTGTGTGTGTGTGTGAGGGACAACAGTACTGCATGGGCCAATGTTGATGTAATGTGTGTGTGTATGTGTGAGCCCTAGTTGTATGGTAAATGTGTGTGTATCTGCATGCACACAACTCCACCATGTGGCTGCCATATCCAGGTGGTTGTGGGACAGCCACAGGCTGTACCTGCTAGGCCATACAGATCACTGTCTCTGGCCATGGACACAGTACCTGTGCCTAGCAGGGGTGCTATGGGCAGTATTGGATACCAACCCTGACTGGGTTCTATCATCAGAGGCAGAGGTATGATGACTGGACCCATGTCCATGCTGGGACTGGCCAGTGCCATGTGCATGTGGTCTAGTAGGATGGTCAATGGACAGGCCAGCCCCAGCATTGCTGGGGCTGGTACTGCCACTATGGGAGCGTCTGTGATCCGTGGTCTGTCCGCGACGACTGCCAGCTGTTGCTGTTGCTGGCATGCATCCACATCGGCTTCTCATCCTTCCCGCATGGTCCTGGCTCATGGCTAACACATTGTGGGGGACATCTAATGTCTCCCTCCAATGGCTATCAATGACCTCGGTGTAATTCCGGATGGCACTGGCAAGGTCACGAATGCTGTCATTGATAGCAGTGTAATGGGCCCTCTGCGCCCTTAGTCCCTGTCGAGTGTACCGTTCCATATGTGCCTGTGCCTGCATTACAGCCCAGAACATACTGGAGGTTGTAATACCTCCGGGGGAGCGTCTGCCAGGGGCAATACTACCAGTGGTGCTCCCCCGAGAACCCCTGGACATCCGTCTATGTGGTACCATTCCGGTAATCCGGCTATGGCTGCTTTGAGGGGATGCACATGCCATAGGTACCACACTCTCCTGGTCAATGCCAACTGTATGCTGTCCCTCAGCTATGGCCATTGGTGACGAGGGATGTATTGGCATTATGAGTGTGTGCATAGATGGAGTTACTGCTGTGTACTGATGATTGGTGGACCAACGACAGACCCTGTCAGACCTTTCTGTGCCACAATACATGTCTCATCATCTCCACTATTAGTGGTGGTGACATCAGGTTCCCTGCTGCATTCAGCCATGCCTAACTCATCACCTGTGGAAGGAAGACAGGAAACGCACTTTACAATCTGTACATGATGTTAGCACACATGCACACATGAACACATGAACACATGCACACATGAACACATGAACACATGCAGACATGAACACATGCACACATGTACACATGCACACATGAACACATGCACACATGAACACATGCACACATGCACACATGAACACATGCACACATGAACACATGCACACATGAACACATGAACACATGCACACATGAGCACATGAACACATGCACACATGAACACATGAACACATGAACACATTCACACATTCACACATGCACACATGAACACATGCACACATGCACAGAAATACACTGCTTACCACAGCACATACACACACACGCACCAGCAATCCAACACATACACAATAGTGGGTGATGGTAGGTGACAGTATCACAAGGCAAACAGTCACCACACACGTGTCAGCAGGCAGACCATGTGTTGCTCAACACCATGCAGTGCAAGTGTAGATATCCCTATCTAATGACATTATACATGGTTTTGATGCATGTGTGTAGTTGTTCAGTGATTGGCTACACCCTGGAACACAATGTGTACATGGACACAACATTTCTGTGCAAGTATTATCTGCTCTGCAATGTCATGTGAACCATTACTCAATAGTATACATACCGTGGCTGCATGTGTTATCTGTGTGACACATAGATTTCCATGTCTGATGACAGTGTTTGTGTCCAT
Source organism: Protopterus annectens (assembly GCF_019279795.1). Taxonomy (NCBI): domain Eukaryota; kingdom Metazoa; phylum Chordata; order Ceratodontiformes; family Protopteridae; genus Protopterus; species Protopterus annectens. The sequence continues at coordinate 912,132,700 of NC_056734.1, forward strand.
AGCAGATAATAGTGGGCACAGGTGTAGCAAATGCATGCAATGTACAGACATGGGATGAATGGTGCATATAGACATGAAGGAATCCCAATGCACAACATGGACATTGCACAGTGGTTATGGTGCATGTGGGACATATTGCAGATATGTTGTTGCCAGCCATGACATGGCATGCTACACGACTGCAACATTAAACACCACACATACCCAATGTGTGCCATGTGACCTTTACACCCAATAGCATTCCAGGACATATATGTGACTCTTTGTACAGATGGCGACTGTTGTGCAAAATGTGTATACTAGCATATGTAAGCACACACACAACATGCTATGCATGGTGTGTATAGGTGCATATGTTTGCACACACAGAACAATGAAGTGCACAGCAAAGACTGCTATGTGTAGTACTGTGGACACTGTAACTGGATGGGGTGTATCACCATGTGCCATCATCATCATCATGCATTGTGTGGTCACTCACGGCCACTACTGTGTGACAGACCACTGCCTATCATGCTGTACCTGAACTGCAGTGCTGTGGATACGTTCACTATTGCACAGCCACTTTGTACATAGGTGTATGAGGTGCCCAGTAGAGAGCATTGCCTAACATGACTGTGTTATGTGTTGAAGAGTGTTGCACAGCCCCATGATAGGCCTCTACCCCTGACGTACATCACGTGTGTGTGGATGACATGTGGGATACTGACGTGTGACCTTACAGTGGGTGAGTGGTTACACCATATGTAGCATGACTTTGTGTACTGCATGTGATAAATGTCTTATGTTGTGTACAGGTGTTGCAACTATGCCTATCCAATGTGCAGTACGGGGTTAGCACAACTGTGTGTCATGCTCTGTGTATTGCATGTGATTGAAGCAGCTACTGACATTACTGAGCTGTGCAATGTATCACAGCAAACATGCATGGCATGCATTATGCATAGGTGTGTTATGTGTACATGGCCTACACCTCATCTATGACATGCATATTTCATTACCAACATTGCAGGTATAACACACTCACCAGCATGGATCAGCTGCCCTGCCGTCACACCAGAGGGACCTATGAGAATATGAGTGGGTTCATCAGTGGCCACAACTGTGTCATTGCTACAGTGGGTATGCTAAACTGCAGTACAACAACAGTCAACAGTCACAGGTGTAGGAATCTTATTCAAACTATCTGTATTGCACAACACTAGGCAGCGGAACTGCTAAACACACAGTACACATCTCACGTACACATAATCTAACAATACAGTTAACTGTAGTCTACAGATAGGCATGTTACCTGCTTGCTCCAGTTGGATGTGCTGGGTGGCTCCGGCCTCCATTACAACACATGTCAGAGGTTGCTGTAGCTGTTGTCCAGGAGCCACCACGCTTAGGAGCAGTTCCTCCACTCTGGTGAGGGGGGATGAATGGCCACCCCGCCACCTGTAGCAAGCTGCTGTCTTTGGATGTCAGACGCACACCGCCAGACTTGTCTAATTAAATCACTGCAGTGATGGCGTACCTGCTCATATGTCTGGTTATGCATGCCTATGTCATTTACCCAACTAACAAGTTCCTGCCACAGTGCAGTCCGCTCTTGCTGGTGCTGGCTGCTTCTGGAGAAGAGCATTGTGTACTGCTGCAAAAGGCTGTTGAGTATCACCTCTTCCTCATCCGCTGTGTACGCTAGGTTGCGTTGGTGAGCGATCTGGCTCAAAAAGATATGAACAATATATCTGAGAGTGTCCTGTGGCACACTTTACACCTTTACCCACAGATATCACTTTACTGACATATATACCATCCTATTGTCTGTCAGAGGTTACACACGTTCAATAACAATTATTGGTTCTCAGGCCACAACTAACTAACACTGCCTTGCAGACTCTATATATCACACCACTATACAACAGTACCCGACACACTGTTTGTGACACATTGCACAACCTCAAGACAGGGGTGTATATCACATCAATGCATGAACAGAGATGTCATCCATTGCAATGGATGAAAAGTACAGGTACAGTAGTACCAATCAACCACCCTAGTCAATGATGCCATAGCCCTGCCTAATGGATGTGTCCAGTTGTTACTATAGGTGGCATACTGCTGTAACAGACTATATATGTTGCTGGATACACACGTTAACCCTGTAACACACATATGATTGCAGCCATTGTACAGGCATAATCATACACACATCAGGCAAACATACAACACACCACTGTATGTCAACACAGATGAGCATTACCTGTGTACCATACGGTGCTGTGTACCACTACTTATACACCCTTATGCCTGTAGTCTGTCCTCTGTGCAGACTGCAGGAAACACACATGACAGTGTTTCCAAGCAATGTGAACGCACACCATACTGTGCTGTTTATGTCTACAACTTCAGGTAGTACTACAGTTTATATTGGTGATGGATTCACCAGCAGTACCACTCACTAAGCATACATGTATTGCTTTAGCCTACAATGAGACACCACATTCTTCAATGGAGAACTACATCACATCATATGCCGTACTACTATGTCTGCCTAACAGTACATTACACATCAGTTGCTGTCCTCACAGCTAGGATAGGCACTACCATGTCAGATACAACATCACACTAAGCTATCACACATTTACAGACCTTGCACACATTCAGCGTTACACTTATTCAACCTCACATAGAAGCTATTGCATTAAGTACATGTGTGAGTGCATAGTGTCATAGGTAGGTAATATGCTATTGGCCCTAGGGCCTACAGCAGCCTAGCCATATGCTACCCTGGCCTTTGACACACATGTACTTTGATTTCACTTGCCCCTGCCAACCTGAACCACAGAGGTGTTTCCTGGGGTGTACTAACAATCTCCCACACAATCATCAGGAGTATTTATAACAACTGCTAAGGAGGAGCCTTGTTTGCTATTGCTATGTGGTCTATTCCGGTGTATGGCATATCTCTGAGATGTGAACCTATCCCTCCAGCATGTGTTGTTTAGTGAGCTGACAAGGTATAGGGCCCTAGAGAGTGTATCCCCGAGGGATTGTGATACGTTGACATGGTGGTTGTCACTCAGCTATGGGTGTGACATACCTCTGTATGTCTGGTAGAGATCACCTCTGTGTGGCCAGTATGCAATATGGTGTAGTTGTGGTTTTGTGAGTCAGTCTGCATAGGGCATCTGTTTGCGGACAGTATTACCCTTTGGGAGGTCTGTCTGTGGCCTGTTCACCTGGTGTAGTTGTCATGTGAAGTATATACCACACAGGGCATTGTGATGAGTAGAGGGGAACTCTACCCTATACTTCCATAGATGACACACCTGTTGTCATGACACATACCACACAGACAGATTACAGGTGTAGTGTGGCACTGTCTTCATCAAAGTGGAGGCTACTGCCCACTTGTGTCCCATGTTCCCTTATCACACCTTCACTGTTAGGTAGATCTCTGCCTATGTAGTAGTTAATGGATACACTGTTTTGGGAAGGTGGAATGGCTCTGCAGTATCAACACTTGTCTAAAGTCCATGCCTTGTTCACTACACACCTGTTGCGGTACATATAACCCTGTGTCTTTCTGTCTCTCTCTCACTCTATATGTATCTATCTATCTATATATATATATATATATATATATATATATATATATATATATATATATATATGCATATCTATACACATACATGTACACATCCATTGCTGTATACATGGATGTACATATAGGCACATGTACAGTCCACCTTTCATGGTGGGGATATCACTTATGCGACAGGTGTGGGATGTACAGGTATGTGATTAAATTGTACAGTATTGTGCAGAATGCATGTGGGTGTCCTCAGCCCTTGTAGCATTAGCAGGCCTCACTGTCTGTAACACATCAGATCTGACAAATCTGTCCCACAGCATTTAACCACCACATGACATATATCAACACTACCATAGCTGGCCTTAGGCATAGGCCTATTGGGCGGCCACCTAGGGCGCGTCTCTAGCAGGGGTGCTTTTCCACTATTTATGTGGACACAAGGATGGGGGCACTAGGAAGTGTGGTAGGGGGGCCATGGGGCCCTTTTACCTAGGGCACCAGTTGACCTAAGGCCACTCCTGCACACTGCATGCTGTCTTCTAGGCCACACACTACGGCCTACATGGATATATGCACATATCAACCTTCACTGACAGATCGCTGTCCACTCTTCACTAACAGTTGCAGTATGTCCCTTGCCCTATGCACATGTGCAGATACAGATAGATACATATTGCTGCCACACATGGATGATTTGCAGTGTGTAGAGTACTTTTCGGGAACATCTACAACATGCCAACACATACATGTGAGTTACATACCTTACCTTTGTATTTCCCTGCTCCATGTGTTACAGTTTTGCAGTTTAATTTTTTTATTGGTGGTTTGTTTCGGGTTTTTGCCCTCTATTTAACCTTCGGTCTCTGTTTCTCACTCTGTTCTGTCTCTGTCTCAGTCTGTGTCCATCTCTCTCTCTCTCTCTCTCTCTCACTCTCACTCTCTATCTCACAGCACCTGCAATGATATAAATGCATGTGTGAACTGCAAGTACAGCCTGCTTTTCTAGATATCTTCACTTGTGCATGTGACAGCCTCTGCACCAATTGCTGCTCACCATTCAGTAATTGCATGCAGCCTGCTGTTTGGTGATTGCATTATTCACTGTGATTGCAGCCCACTGCTATAAAATGCTAGGCTAGGTAGGCGTAGCCCTTTCAGATTTGAAATGTTGGGCCCATTCTTGTTTGCACTGGACACCGTTGTGTCAGTCTGAAGGTTGGTATATGTCTCTTATCTGATGCTAGCGTCGTAGCCAGTTATATGCATGTTGTACTCATACCTCCATGTTGCTGCTTCCAGTACTCACATCTCAGTGTAGACATGTCCAAATGCTAACACAGGATACATCGGAGTATGTACTTTTTTCTCACTTACACAATTAACTGCCATACAAATGTGGTTATTGCACTGTATTCCTGTGGCCAGTGTTTATCCTGGTCTGAAACTGTGTGGTGGTTGTAAGGTGCTACTGTAACATTATTCCCTGCTAGGATGGCTGGTTCTCTTTTCACAGTCATGTCATGCAATTCCACAACCACTGCTGGTAAAGATCCACAGAAAAGGGTTTGTGTTATAGCATTCCTAATTTCCATTTACATTCCCTCATTGTAATGCATGATATATTTATTTCAGAACCAAGTCACTTGTATATCTGCTGTGGCTTAGTGGTAATTCATGCAGTCTATTGTGTCAATGGTCTGGGGTTCTAGACTGGCAGAGGTTTTTTATTTTGCTGCTCAGCAGAACAAGGGCCCTGCCATAGAGTGACTAAGGCACTTTTAAGCAGTTGTAAGCAGGTTTGCGTGGGTTTGCGTGATGCTTAGCTATGCTTAGCTAAGCGCACAAATGCGCACACTCGCTTAATACTGCTTACTACTGCTTAAAAGTGCTTACTCCCACTAACCCCCGCGCTAATTTCTTTGAAAGAAAAGAAAATGGGGAGATAGGAAAGTGGTGAAAAAGGGGGCACAGAGAGGGAAAGACAGTAGGAAAACCAGCTCAGGATGTGCAGGACAGGTATAGGGAAGGTACATAGCTGCCCATTTCTTTACCAGCAACAGCTGTGCATATGTTGAAAATTTGGAGTGAAATTTGAAACCTTCCACCCCTGAGAGAGGGGTGAGGACAACATAGTTTGTTGTACTGCCAATTAGAATTATCAGTGTACATGTCCAATGGACATGTGTGCAAAATGGGAAGCTATGTATGGGGCATAATTTTTTTTTGGGTACAGATTGCCCTTTTTGTTTTTTTGTTTTTTTCAGGGGAGAGTGGAAAGTGAGGTAGAGGAAGTATGTATATTTGGGGAGGTAGGTTGGGTAGGTAAACAGACAAGACAAACAAGACACATACATGGGCAGACTATGACACATGGGGTGGGTGAACACAATTGACAGGGACAGATGTTTGGAAATCGCAAGCCCATGAGCCCACAGATGGTAACAGTGGGACTGAAATCCCCACCCATGGGCAGTCACCACTGGACCTTCACAGACCCGAGGGTCGCTGTGCTGGGGGCTGAGTAGGAGGAGGAGGCTCACCCGTGAGTCACGCCACTCTCGCCTCGAGCTGGCGTAAGGGATCAGCGACTAAACGCTGGATCTCCCTACGCACCACAACCTGGACCCTTCGGAGGATGACAGGAGGCCCTTCTCCGCCTATGCTTGCAGGGAGGGGGTGAGCCCCATCCCCTGTAGCACTTTCACCCGAAGGTGACACAGGACCTATGGAGGAGGGTGGCTTGGGCTGGGCACCAGACCTGCTGGTGCCAGGTGCAACTGCCAGCTGAGGTGGGACAGGTGGGTCCGCTGGGACCAGCCTTCCCATACATTCTGTGATTAGATGTGTTTAATTACAACATATACAACAGCATTCTAAGTTAGTTGTAACAGCATGGAGTAATATTCCCACTAACCCAACACACCAGGGTTACAACAGTTGAACAGCAAGCATAACACATGCATGTATTGAACTACAGTGGACATTCCAACAGCATGTAGGGATGATTGGTGGCAAAAGGCCACCAAGATTGTGGTGTTTTAACAGGGGACATGCATCAAAGTAAGTGCAGATTTTATATAACAATAGGACATATGTCCCAACAAATGTTATGAGATTAGACATACCCATTGAGGTGTGGAATTGCATTGTTTATGCACATGGAGTAGGGAGTAAAAAGAAACCTCCATTAACATCTTATTAGTACTTTAACTGTACACTACATTCCTATTGACTGCAGGTGTATATCCCCTACATGTATTCTTACACTAGGCAACATGCATTTGATTGCGTTATGGGTTTTGCTACTTCATGATATACCTGGACTATATCTGACATGGTAACTGTCCGGGATGCAGATGTTAGTGCTACATACTTGTATTAAATTGACTTGTAATATATCTGCACATCTGGATGTGTTCACATGGCTTTTCACTTGTTTTCTACACAACCCTACCTTTCAGGTAACACACTAACATTTCTGGGGAACACCTGGACAGGCTACTTGTGTGCCAGATTTACCTATGCATGTCAGCCATTTCACAACTGTTTAGGACTGTTGCATACTTCACAGCTTCTGGCACTTCCTTCATCCACTTTATATGGGACTGCACTACTGGGGGTTGTCAGCACTCACTACAACAGATTAACATTTCTTCACTGCAAGGGTACAACGACATTTCTGAGTAACTGGCACATACACACTGCAAGTATTACACCTTTCTTATTTACATTAAAACTCTTTTCTACAGGCTCTCTCCTGTATTTGACATTACACTGCATACAGTAGACCTATTCAGGACATGTTATACCTTTATTGATAGGTTACAAGACTGTTTTACAGGCTCACTCACTTTTTATCTATGACAGTGAATGCAGAGATAGTATTCCAGACATGTTTTTGCTTTATTCATGGGTTACTACACTCTATTCCTGGCTATCTGACTTATGATATGTAACAGTACATGCGGAAGATTTATTCAAGGAATGAATGTTTTGTACTTCACAGCTACTGCCACTTCCTTCATCCACTTCCTATGGGACTGCACAACTGTGGGTTGACAGCACCTAATACAACAGTACTATTTTTTATTGCAAGGGTACAACAACATTTCAACGTTAGTGACACAGACACACTCCAAGTTTTATACCTTTATTAATTACATTGAACACTCTTTTTTTCAAGCTCTCTCCTTTACTTGTTATTACAGTGCATACGGAAGACATATTCAGTACATATTATACCTTTCTTGATAGGTTACAACACTCTTTTTCAGGCCTGCTCATTTATATGTTATGACAGTACATGCAGGGATAGTATTCCAGAATTGTTTTACCTTGATTTGTGGGTTAGTACACTCTATTTCTGGCTCACTGATGTTTGTTATATAACAGTACATGCAGAGGATATAATCAGGACATTTTATTGCTGTATTATTGAGCTTAAACACTTTTCTCATGCTCACTCACATATATCATGTAACAATACATGCAGAATATTTACTAACCCGCCTGGTGGTGCAGCCTTAGCAGCCTATCTGCATAGGCTTGCTGATTCATAGCACATGCACCTGCAGCTGTGGAGTAAATAAAGGGATACTGAGACATATCTATCCATTATTTAGACTATATTAGCTTATCTTACATACTGCATTCCATGGCTACCTACTTAGTAGTGGGGCATCCCGCATTTGACAGGCATCCTGGATCCACTGGTTCAGAAGGTCCTGTTTCCACCTCTTCAGGTCTACATGGTGGTGACGGACCTGCTCACCAGTCCGAGGGGCGCCTGTGGCACTGGTGAGTTCATGAGCCAACCGGTTCCAAGCCTCCGCCTTATACTCAATTCCTTGGAATTGGCCCTGCAGGAGTTGAGTATCATGCCAATGGTCTAGGAGCCAAATCATATATCGTGACTGCTCGATGCCCCAGTGTTGCACTCAAAAGCATGTACCCTCTCCAGCACCAGACATTCTAACTGCAGATGGGAGCTACAATCAGTTATGGTGAGTATTCCCGCCTATGCGGCTTAAATATGACGCATTTCCCACACCTTTCTGTGACTGGCCATTTTTGAATATTCTCGGCTGACTGCAGACCTGCTTAGCAATGGTTAATCAAACATTTATTACTATATATATGTTAACAGTGGATGTTTACCCTAAGCTGTCATGGCTTAGTGGTTCAGTACTTTGATTATGGTGCACAGTGTCCTGGTTCAAACCTTATCATTGCATTTTATTTTACTACTGTCTAGACAAGTTAGGGGGCATGGCTGTGTTTAAGCAACTTTGCTCTACGTTGCTCTACATTGCCCAACTATGTGCTGGTTGGCGTGGCGCACACCTCCGAGCAAACCAATTGCACTGGGTAAAGTGCTATTTAGCTTTGGGCAACTATTTTGTGCTGGGTAAAGTGTGATTTAGCTATGGGCAACTACATTGCGCTGGGTAAAGTGTGAGTTAGCTAGGGGCAACTATATTGTGCTGGGTGACGCGCTGCTTAACTGCAGCAATTTTATATTGGGATCTTTTAAAATATTTATTTTATTCACTGATACATTGGCCATTTCACTACTTTTTAGTTATGTTTAAACATATATGTTGGGTATTACTCCATATACTGATTTAAAAAATAAATACGAAAGGGGGTGGTGGAACTCGAACCGTGAATGCCTCTTCTTTGTGTGAACGCTCTGCCATTACGCTATTGCTATTTGGTGTGATTTGCACAAACATTCTTTCTTATGCTCTTCCATGTCAGAATTGCTAATGATAGCTAAGCAATGGGCACACCCGCGCACACACGTGCAAATACGGGCAACTATTTTGGGTATTTAAAAAAAATGTTAATGTTATACGTTTTAGATGTGTGATGGGGTTTACAATATCACACAGTGAGGTGTTGGGTGCAGGGACATTTAAGCAGACTCGCTCTTGTTTATTTCCTTTTATTTTCAACACTTGCAGGGGTGTGGACATTTAGACTGCTCGGCAGTCAGATACGCCCCCTGCTTTCTTACATGGTCCATGTAGGACTTACGGTTGGGTCAGCGTGCCCTCATGCATATTCATGGCACACTGACATCATACCATTCAACTGCAGCCTCGGAGTAAGACTTATTAAGTCTTACATGGAGGATTCGTAAATCCGGGGGACTATCTCTACAACTATTTGATTATGTTTCTGACAATTATCATATAGGAACATGATAAAAGTGATGGCTGGTTAGATTTGAATGCAATTTCACTCCCTTAACAACAATAAATAAAAAAGTGGCATCTTGTTATTACATATGGTACTAGTTATATGAGGCTGGGGTGGGGGCTAGTGATACTTGGCTGCTGGGCTGCACCACTTCAACTTTGCCAAGGAACAACATATTCAGTTTAAAAACTTTAATCACTTTTTAGGTCCATAGGTCATTATTAGGTGTACAGTCAAGGAGACCATTGAGGAGCCTAGCCCAATTTCTCAAATGCTCCACAGCACTGCCTGGTTAAATGATATGTTCATGGTCATAAAGTAGATAAATAATGCCTGTGGAAATCAAACCCTGTACCACAGGAAGCAGCTCATAACCATGTCATGGGCTTAATCCACTGTACTAACTGCCAGATCTTCACAAAGTATAAACTCCGTGGTTCCTGCTGAGCCTTTGTATGATCCAGAGCATACATTCTGCAGGAAGTTAAACTGTAAAGAAAAAATAATAACTGTTGTCTGCTGGGACATCTTTTAAAACATCCCCACAAATACAACAATTTTTCTTTGTTTTAAAGGCTGTTATACCTGCTATTACCTTCTCTACCATAAGTGATTCTATGATAGTGCCACAGCTAAGGATGTCAGTTGGTCTACAGGACATAATTGCCTGAACAAAAAAGAATATTTTCTGGCTGGTAAGTGTACAAGTCAAATCTTTAGTTTAGTTAGTTAGTTAGTTAGTTAGTTAGTTAGTTAGTTAGTTAGTTAGTTAGTTAGTTAGTTAGTTAGTTAGTTAGTTAGTGTGTTTGCTTGTTTGCCTTTTGTTGACTGGGGCAGAGTAGTGATCCAGGTGGACAATATGCAGCAGAAGAAATGTGAATGTAAAGTAACAGCAGACAAAGAAGTAGTTTGCAGTGCATATGAAGAGTAAAAAAACAATATTAAATATACAAAAACACTATAACAACATCATATGCATGTATTTCACAAAGTGAAAGTCTACCTAATGCAATATACATCAAGCAAAATCATTACAAAAACATGGCAGATGTCTTTCTAATAAAGTAGAATTGTGTCTAATATCAAGGTAGATACAATTCTATTTTTTGTAGGTTAATTTGGGTTATAGTGACAGGATAATAAGGTAGATTATGGAGGACAGCCAGAACAGAAAGCCCAGTACAATAGGCAAGGGTGTGTGCAGTGAAGGTGAGGAAGTGGTAGAGGCAGTGTAGAGGAGGGTACAGGACAGAGAGTGAGAGAAGAGAGAGAGATAGAGGTTAACCTTGCATGGATAACTTAGAGTTAAATTATTAGGTGACTGTACAGAGAAAAGACAGATAGAATGTAATAGAATTATGGAGTTAAATATGCCTTTTCAAGAAAAGCACTTGCAAGCACCAATTGTGTGTAAATACTTTTGAGCTGATGTCTAAAATTAGGGAATGAGATTATATCTCCTAAGTGAACAGGGAACAGTTCCCATGTATGAGGTACCATTGTTGAGAGGCTTTGGATAGCTGACTGGAGTTTGGGTGAGTGGGATGGAGAGACAGGATTGTAAGGTAAATTTGTAGGATGTGGGTATTTCATAGAATCAGTTGAAGAAAGAGAAGAAGGAGTCTTGGTGTAAGAGTCTGTGAATTAGTCAAGCTAGGAGGGCAAGTACCTTTCACTTATATGAAGCCATTTTGCTTTAATTAGAATTGAAGGGATGTTCTCTCTGGAGGCTAATATGAGTATATAGATTTATTTGGATAGATTTTGCAAACATGGGTGTTTTTTCTTTGTGGCTTTGGCAACATTATGGAAACTAGTTTCTTGCTGTGGTAGGTGGTCTCTATTTCCAATTGCTTGTCTAGGAAGTACAACTTTTATATTAATTCATTTACTTATTTTTGCCCAGAAAAAGTAGCATGTTTTCTTTAGGTTTAGTAGGATATTTTCTTTAGGTTTAGTTTTTGATGGTGTGAATTTGAAAGCTCAGGGATGGTTCCAGCAGGATGAAAAGATATTTTAAGTATTGTGAACTTTCTAAGTGATCATTGATGTTATGAATTATTGTTCAGTTTTTGGAATGGTTCCCTAATGTAATTTTGAGACTTTTATTTGTGAGCTTCAGACTTCTGAAAAAAGTCCAAATGTACAGGAGAACAGTGAATGTCAAACATTGCTGGTCTCCATCAAAGTTGTTTCTTGTAGGTAAGAAAAAATGCTTTACAGAGAGATGTCATTATCAAGCCTCAGCCCACTCCTTAGCTTAAATATATTAAATGCGAGATCAACGTATCTCTGAAAAAAAGGGAGGATTTCAACAAATGGCAATCTTGGACTAAATATTCATAAGTCCACATTTTCAGTCATTCAGTCTCACAATTCTGAGACTCACACTAACAAATCTTGGAATATCAATAGTCATCTTGTGGGACTGTTGAGAGTTTTTTTTTTTTTGTTTTCTGAATATATTGTTACTGTGTATGTGTCTTCTTTATGAGGTTATTGTGTGACAGCCATGGTGATAATGTATGTAGGATTTTTGCAAGTTTCTTTTTTGATGGAGTTCAAGGGATATAAGCTGTAGATGACCATATTATCTGCACACATAAGCACTGAGGTTAGAGGTAGGTGAGCTGTGAGGGAAGCAATGAATAATGAGAATAGTAGGGGCAGAAGTGGAGGAGTGATGGTATAATGTGTTCTTTATATGGAATGATGAGCCCAAGTAGTAGGTGAGCTGAACCAGGAAGTGCATTTGAAGGGGTTTGATCTATAGCTTCCAGGTTATCATTGGTGGTATTTTTTTTTTGTTGTTGTTAATAAAAACAAAGTATTAAGGGGATGGGTAGGGAAGATGGGGTAGGTTACTAGGGAATGTGGGGGTGCAAGGGGAGGAAAAAAGGGAAATTATTTTAGGAAATCATGTGCTAGAAGTAGGTCTGATAGCATGGTGATGGTGTTTTATTTGCCAGGGTGATTTTGTTGTGAAAGTCCCATAATATTATTGATGGAAATGTCTTGTATTATTTTTGAGGGTGCATTGTTGGTATTGAAGGAAACAGTCCTTAAAGGACCACTACAGGTAAAGTCTCACAAACCAATTTTTTTTTCTTTTCTTGACTTTGTAGACAATGTAAACCTATATGCACAAGGAAAAGCAGTCACTACTAATTTTAATCTGGTTGTAAACTTGAATACCCTCCTGGGGGCAGACATTTTGATGAGAGTTTGTTTTCTTTTAAATATAAATATTCCCTATAATGCACAGTGAGAACACTGTTTATGAGATTATAATGCCAATGGCTGGACTGTCACACTTCAGTTCCATTCACTTAGACTGGACCAGTTGAGAAGTAGACCTGTCTTTGAGAGGCATGGGACATTCCCTCTTTGGGCAGTTGTGTCCTGTGAAAAAAACAAAAACAATGAAAAAATGTCCTTAGATTTAGGACAAAAAATATTTCCGAAGTTTTCTTTAGTAGCAGCATAAAACAGTTATTTTGTATCTGAAATTCCTAAATGTTATACAAAATAGCATAAACAACAGAAATGCTATATGAATACATTTTTATTTTAGCAAAAAAAAAAAAAGTGAAGTTCTGTCCTTTGCAGTGGCCTTGGGTATGTTTTGTCCTGCAAAATCTCATTTCTACAAAAATGTCCCACTTTGAGAATTTGAAAAGTTGGCAACGTTAGCAAAAATACCACTTACTGTTCTGCAGTGCATCTTACAAATGTGTTTCCTACTGATGTGTTACACATTCTCTTGAAAAAAAAGCTTTCCAAAATATTAACTAATTGCTGAGATAGAATTTTTAAAGAGTGAACTTTTAGTGAGTTTATTTTCCTTGTCAGATTACTCCTCTCAAATTCCCATAGTCAGCAAATAAATAAAAGAGTAAACAGGACACACAGCCAAACTAATTAGTAGAACAGTACAACAAAATCATAGCCAAGCTTAAGTTTTCACTATGTGATTCCTTAAAACCACTTGTAAGAGAGGATAATGGGATATATGCAAATTAACCCCTAAAGGACATCAGGTGTTTCAGCTATATGGCAGTTCTGAATGCCCATCACTTTTTTCCCTTTTTAAGTCAGTTACTGGAAAAATTCAGGACCATAAAGTCAAAGGCTTTATTCAGGCTTTATTGTTATTTTCATGGTCATATCTGTCTTTGTCCATAAACATATTATTGCATAATAATATCATGCAAGACTATATAAATGGAATTTGTAGAAGTCCTGCTAGGCATCAAGACCATGTAATACCAACTGACTGACAATTCCTGGTTGTCTTATATACTGCCCTTCAAACACATTAATTATGCAAGTTGCATTGAAAAGCTTTTCATCAAATGGAATGCAGTTATTATTAGTGACACTAATTCTTTTGTACACCATAGAGTGGAATTTGTGCACAACTAAATACAGATACAGTCATGTACCATCATCAAAATATACCCCTTCCTGCATCTGAGCACCTATCACTATATTGTAGTGCATTTAAGACAGTTTTCAACTCAAACTAATTCCCACACTTACTAAAAAACAAATATTTTTCACAAAGGAGCATGCAGAGAGACATAATGGCACTTATCATGCATATGTTATAAGGCAAGGCACTGCTCTGTATTAAGGTTTAGCACTCACCATGGATGACGTCTAGATATTTGTTTATTTATCATCTATCAATATATCTGTCTGTAGTTGCTGACCAGGAAACTCCAACTAGGCAAATCCAACTTTAAGAGGAGACCCAGGTAGAAAAGCTGCATTAGATAAACTAAAAAGATACATTACATAGGTAGATCTTAAGATATTTAGATACAAAAAGGTAATTGTTCAGTGGTGACACTATACAAAGATAAAACATGTATTTGTTCTGTGATGACATTATAGGTGATATTAAATTCTAAGTTTTAAACATTTAGTATGCAAGCAATTCCTGTGTATTAAATTTGACAAGGACACATTAGATATGCCTTTATAAGCCATGGGTCAGTAGGATTACAATATAGATGTTAGGAGTAAATAAAACTTAAGGAGTGTGAAGCATTGTTTGGTAGGTAGATAGTAGTTAAAGCTAGAAGAGGGAGAGATATAGTTGAAGTGTCAAGGATAGTGGAGGTAACAATACTAGGGTGCATAATGACAGAACCTTGTAATAAGAGAGGGAGTAGAAAGTATGTGAAGGACATGAATAAAATGGAGAGATCCCCCAAAAATGAAATGTAAAGTGGAGATAATAAGATGAAATAATTGTTTTTAGCTAATTAGTCGGTGTTATTCAAAATGGATGCAGCATGAATCAACATGGCAACACTGCAAATTTGTTTACAAACCAAAGGTATTGAAAATCAACTTTTAGTAGTCAGTACCTGAGCTAACTGATTGTCCAGTACCTTAGTTAACTGGTTGGTCATAGACCAGATCTCGGCATAGCTTGAGAAAGTTGATTTGGGAAGGGCAGCACACAAAACAATTCCCATTAGTTCTGACAAAAGCATGGAAGTATCACAGTTGTCATGGTTTTACTTTACTGATGGAGAAATGAAACGTACTGTGTTGAAAATAGTTCCCTAGTCATTACATATGGTCTGATAAACTGTTGCATACATGGCATGTTAGAAGTATCTCTTCACTGAGGGGTCTATATTATCTATATTATAATCTTGAAGGTTTAAAACTTCAAATCACTAAAGATCAAACTTTAGTGATCGAAGTCTTAAACCATCAAAACTAAAAAAAAATACTAAATAAAAAAAAAAAAACGAAATAGCAAGCCCTCCTGCACCCCAACACCCCCCTACTTAAATATACCAACTCCGAGAACGCACTACATTGAAGTAAATGGAAATCTCCCCCTACAGAGATTTTCCATTTAAACGTTCGATGTAGTGCGCTTTTGGTATTCTCGTGTCGACAATATCATATTCGATATTATCAGACTTCGAGATTTTAATATAAACCCCCACTGAGTAGGTACAATACAATAGTTATAATTCTCAGCTTATAATTTTATAGTAGTTTATAATCACAGTGAATCCCTCAGTACCCTCTCAGCATACTTCTCAACTTAATTAATGAATAAGGTAAAAAAAACCCAAACCATGGAAAATTTTAAAACAGTATTGCACTTAATTTAACAAGTGAATAGAGCCAGATGGTTTGCATCAAAATGTGTTTTTTTCAACAATAAAAAGTATAGAATGTCTAGCTTTGCTGTCTGACTGTAATCCTTAGTTATTTTCCTGTATAATAAAAAGTTACAAGGAAACAATGGTAAAAACATGTGTTATTTATTTTATTTTATTTTTATTTTGCGCCTTGTTGACTGGGTTAGTTTCACTAGACCAATGGCCTCTTTTCAGGGGTGACCCGAGGTGATATTCAGACTGATCAGTCATGAATCAAAAGGAAGACTGGCCTACAAAAAAGTCAGGCACAGCCAATATCAGTTTCCCACAGATTACTGCATCAGCACAGTTTAGGTGCTTCTCTGAAGCTGTTAAAACAATCTCCTTCAGTTCTGCAGCAGTGTGGACACCTCAAAACAAACATAATACACTACTCTCCTCCATCCATAATCAAAATACCTTCTCTAGGTACATTACTACCATAAACACCTTCTTCAAGATCTATTCTTTATGCAAACAGGCATATATCATGCTACTGTCTCTCATCTGGTCACTGTCCAAATGTTGTTTTCCAAAACATTTATTTACTTAATTTAATTACTCCCTGCTAATAGATGTGTATCCTGTTACTGTACATGTATCTCTAAGTTCTCCCTAAATGGCCTTATTCAGACAATGTGAAAATGCTATCTAAGGGTACTTGCATGTTTTTTAACATATTACTCAGGTTATATAAACATTGGGTTTATATTATAAGCTCAAAGAGACTTTTCTTCGAACATATAATGATCAACACACTTTAGAGCGAACGCTCTAAAGGGCAAATGGCCACGTCCGTGAATTTTTTCCTCTGGAAAAAATCAGTTGGCCATTATCGGGAATTGCCCTTTTCCCCAGTGTAGAGTGATCTCGGGGTTGGTATATTTAGTTAGGGTGATGTTGGGAGCAAAGCCCCCCACTTGATTAGGGTTTTGAAGTTTGTGTTTTTTGTGTACAGCCCCATGATTTTTTTCCCAATGAAAAAATTTGTGGACATGGCCGTTTGTGCTATAGAGTGTTCAGTCTTTATGTGTCGATGATTATATTTTCAAAGAAAAGTCTCTTTGAGCATATAATATAGACCCATAAACATTGCTACTAAATGATACCTTTATGTATGATATTACTGTGTTTTATTAGACACAGACAAGTGTAGGTTGCTGACAGGGTACATGTCCAAACACAGTCTGTCCCAATACTGCCATAGCAGGCCATTGCATTGACCTGCCTTGTGATACTGGAGTATGGTAGGCATATCATCCTATGGCAGCACAACTGGTCCATGAGTGTCTAACCAGAAGAGATGGCACTGCATGATTTTTACTTATGCAATGAATATTGATGTATGTCCACATCTACAGGTAGATAAATGGGACCTAAAAATGTTCTCACAGACAGAGTCTAATGTGTTACTGCAGCCGCCCCCAAAGAGCATGGATGAGACATATAAGAAAGAAGCAACTATCTATAAATGTGTGTAGTGTAAGTTGGGGTGGATATTATGCCATTAGTGGCTATAGCAGGGTATGCCATATGAGCCACCACAGAGTACCAACATTAACACGAAGCACAGGAACAAGGCCCATGACATTATACAGGACAGGATGGTCATGAGTAAGGGAATAGCTCTCAGTCTCTTACCTACAGAATCAAGGACAAATCTAGGAATAATCAGGGACAGTCAGGTACACTTTTTAAAATATTAGTATTACTAACTTGAGAAGATGAGAGACGAAGAGAATGTAAATTAAAATGCATTTTCTAAACTAAAAGACAACATAAAACAAGTCTATAACTCTAATTACTGTTATTATTTATTAAGTGTAAGTATAATCCATCACATTTCACCCAAACTTTCCAGTTTTGTGAGTGATTTGAAGGGATAAAGTAAAATGTTTAGTCAAAATTGGAGACAGTTGAGAAGCATGGATAAGAATCCATTGTTGCACCCCATCTTCATCACTGTAGGTTAGTTTTGTTTGTTTTTGCCTCAGGAGAGTGAAAAGACCCTGACAACCAGCCATGGCCTGGCTGTGGGAGGTGAGATCCATGCACCACCCCATATTTCTGTTGTGGATGCACCAGTTTGATATTTCCTTATATCAGAAACATACTGCAGTGGTAGGCTTGTCCCAAGACCTTAGTAATGCTAAGCACCCATCATAGATCCTCTAAAAGCATATTTGGGATGTAAGCATGAATACATTAAACACAAAGTACAGCTGTGTAAGTAAACATAACACTGATATTTAATATTGGGACACAACTGGTTGACAGCTGTGTATGCGACAGTGACAGTTGTGACTGCTGAACAGATATTTATTGATGTAGAATCATAAATATACAGCATGAATGTTCGGTCTGAAGCACTAAAGGTAATGCTGAGTAATGCATAGCCCATTTTTTCACACTATATTACAAGATTGATGATTTTTTAATTTTAAATACATCGTAGTTAAAGTACACATTTATCATCCACCAACTGCTAACTATACACTAATACTTTTCCCAGTATGTATCTCTGGCCCTTCTGCCTCCATTCCACTACAACTTCATTTTGCAACCACCATACAAATGTCACTGTGATGATGTCAGGTATTGCTAGCTATGCCAGGAATAGTAGGGCAATGGATATGCAACATATGCCAGCATAGTTAGCTGGAGTTTTGTAAAGAATTATATGTCATTTGTATATCAAACTAATTTGTACAGATGCTTGTCTTGAAAAATGTATTTGTAAAGCTGCTGGTGTTAAAATGTACCAACAGTGTGTCCTGCTGGACAGCAAAGAAATACACCTGTATGTCAGACTGTATTATAACTGTTGAAATTTTATTTTTATTTTTACTTATTTTACATTTGTTTACCAGGCTAGTCCAACTGGATATATTTCCATTTTCAGTAGAGGCCCGGGGAGAAAAGCTCCACTAGTAACACACAAATATATCTCATGAATAATTATACAAAGAAAGGAAGTTAAAATACTAAATAATAACTATTAATGAGAAGAAAAATTACACTTAATTCTAATAAATGTACAAGACAGGATTAGTTTTTAACAGAGGATACTGAAAGAGAAGAGGTAAAGCTCAGCTCCAGCTAACTTTGAAACATAGTTTGAAATTAAATTACTTAATTTAGGTCATAAAGATTGTATCTTACAGTTCTGATTGCAGCCAGAGACAATATGTCTGCCAAAAACAGGGACTAGGAATCTTATTTTCTCTAGTAGGGAACTAATTGCTACTCTGGAAGAGTGGAAGTGTTGAAATGGTTTTATGATTTCCAAAAACTGCAACAGATCTTAGCAAAGCTCTATGTTGTGTATTACTGACAGATATGTGCTAAATCCTGTCAGCTTCTAGTAAAGGGGGGTAGTATGTGAACCAAAGTCAGATGACCAGATGTCTGTGGGTTTACATGCATTTGGTCGTACAGCCAAATGTCGAACACAACATGTTCGACAGCAGAACGGAGGTTCAGCATAATTGCGAACGCAATTATGTCAAAATGCCAAACATCCCCCTTTTTGACCAATGGTAGTGCTTGTTTAGGTAGTAGAGTAGTCGGAAATATTGAATTCCCAATTTTGTTTGACATTCCAACCGTTCGACACCTAACTTTTCGACATGTAAGTTTGATGTAAACCCTGTTCGGCATTTGGCTGTACGACCGAATGCATGTAAAGCATGTTTGTGATGTCATTTTGTTATCCAGAACAAAATTATGTTTTAATACTAGATGAGACTGAAGTCTCAGAGCAATCTGTTTTTGGAACCTGACAAAGAAGGATCGCTCACCTACTTCATCTTGCCTTGCTCTAGTAAGTGACCAGGGAATAATAATTCTGTAGATCAGTCAGGAAAATATAGTGAGATTAGTTAAATACTATTTTTTCTGTATCTGTGTAAATCTATTTGTCTGTGTTATTTTAATATTTCCTGTGATTGAAACTCTGGTGTTTATTGTAAATATATATTCTGCATTTCATGTTCTTTTATTATTTATTATTAAATATATTTAAACTTTTCATTGTGGCTGGTCCTTTAGAAAATATTTTAAGCTTTGAAAGCACTTGTATCTATTTAGTGACTCTGTGGCCACTCTTGAAAGCCTTACTGCATTGGTTAAACACTATATTTTGTATTAATATTAATTTCACTCAGTATAATTTGGAATCCTTGTAAGAGCCTTAGAGTAGCTGGCTTTGGAGTGTCTGGTGACAGTGGAACTACCTTATAGTCTGGTTAAAAGCGGGTATAGCTAGTAAATCTGCCAACCTTTCCCAAGTGTGTGTGTGTGTGTGTGTGTGTGTGTGTGTGTGTGTGTGTGTGTGTGTGTGTGAACATCAAATCTCAAACAGTGTGTGTGTCAACTGTTTGGAACAGGGACACATTACACTGGTTTCATGAGATAGTGGTGGGGACTTAGCTTGGACACTTGGCTAAGGACTGAACTCTACAGCTGTGCCAGTGGGGATTCTTACTGGGGATGTTGGGGGAGAGAGAGAGAGTAAGACCCAGACCCCAGAATGAGTGTGTTCCTTGTGTGCTCTTAAGAGAAATTGTGCTTAATGCAGAGAGCTGCATTTGGAAATACTGTGTGCATCTATTTGTATTCCAAGTGAATGTCCCTCTCCAGTGTCAGTGATGATGATTAAGGCTCCTTGATTACAGGCCCAGAGAGGGCATGCCACAGTCACCAATGTGTAGAAAATGTAAAAAGCAATAATCTTTTCTTAGTTTCTTAATACCCCAGAGTAATGCATAGCCTGTTTTTTTTCATGCTACAGCATTTATAAATTTTAAATGCATTGTAGAAGAACAGCCCATCTGTTTCTGCAAGAAAACATGAAAGAATGTGCTGTGCAATACTTAGCATTACAATCACTTAGGTAGCAGTCAGGACTGGCCCTTTACATAGGTAGGAACATTAATGCAGTGCATTTAACAGCATGAGTGGGATGATGTTGTGCAAACCACTCGCACAAATGGTGTGTCCCAGTATTAAATATTGCTAACTTACCATCACTGATACAGCAACCTAAACGTATACACATAGCCTGTGGAAAGACTCTATTTTAGACTGATAAAACACAAGGTGGGGAAGCAGTAAAAAACGAAACCAAGGAAAAACAGTCCACTTCCAGAGCCAATAACTAGTCCCTGTAGGTCTCAATAGAACCACACTTTAATGATGAAATTGTAAACTCCACACAGGTCGGTCAAGCACTTTTGTCAAAGCTCTGGAAGTGGACTGTTTTTCCTTGGTTTCTATTTTAGACTGGGTTGTCTGGTGTTCCAATTCCAGAGGAAGTTCCAGAAGGCATTCCTGTTCCTGTGATGACTCCAGAAGTTCCTGATACCAGTTCATTACAGAATGTCCCTGTTTCTAAATTTGGTCTGTACTGTTATGTTACGAGATATGGTCACATCTCTAACCCCTGTGACAGATATGAAGCAACTTGGACATGAATATTGTGTTTTGTTTCTAATGCCTATAGTAATGCATGTCTAACACTGATCTTGCTTTTACAAAGGGCAACCTTTTTAAGAGGGAGTATGTAGATCAATGTGTGTGTATGTACCTTTAAGAAGCTATCCAAGGGATTGCACAAATGTATAAATACTGAGCACATGCAAGCTATGCTGCCATTTTGTAGCAAGCCATTGAGATGTAAGCACGAATGTATGTAAAGTCTGTCTGTTAACTAATTTTATGATGTTGCTGTCCATCCTGATGTGTTTCTATGTATTAAAGCATCTAAACAAAATACCGCACCTGCTTGTCATATGTGTTAGAGAAGGATGAGCAACAACATGGATGGACAAGTTCATATATTTATAGGTTCATAGGTATTTACTACACTAACGACCATGAGGGCCTTTGTAAGCTTAGCCATGCATCTCAAATCTCTGAAAAGTTCTGATACCCTTGATAAGTGTAAACAGGGGTTTGGGAGATGAACCATTTACAGGTAACCTGTGACCATTAGAGACGTAGGTGCCAAACCAGGGATGCATTTCCAGTTTCCCATCCAATTTTCCAAGTTGCACTTGAATTAGGTTAGAGAGGAACTCTGCTTTATATGGATGGTGAGCCTGTTCCATAGACACAGTAGTCTCTAGGATACATATCTATCTCTCCAGCAGGACCTATTTATATCAGAGGCAAGGTTCAAGTCTTTAGAACATGTAATTCTGATGCTGTTTGTTTAGTGGATAAGCAGGAGGTCCATCAGAGTGGGGTCTGACAATGCCCTGTATGCCAGGCATAGATCTCCCCTTAAAACCCTGTAGGATATGAAATACAGGGATAGGGCCCTGAGGTGGTCTGCATAGGACATTTTACTTACTCCCTGTATTCTTATAGTGAGGAATCTCTGTGGATGTTCCAGTTGTTGGATATGCCTGGTTAAGCACATACCAAAGGGGGCATTGTACTCAGTGATAGTTCTGATGAATGCCAAATACAGTGGAACAATGACTTCCTTGGACTTAGATGCCATACATTTGTTTATAAGTTGTGCAATATAGAATGATTTCCTCACCACTGTAGACAAATGATGGTGAAAGGTTAGATTACTATCTAAGTGTGTCCCTACGTCCCTGACTACTGGGTCAACTCTAAGGGGTGTGTTGTCAATATGATAGTTACCAGGGATGGATGATTTCCCAAAGGATACTATTATGCATTTCTTGGCATTTAGTTTTAGTCTGTGGCTCTGACACCAGCTGTTTGTGTGTGTCATCCCCTCCTGGAGAGCATTTGTTTCAGTGTGAGATTCAATGACAGTTCCTAATTTGCAATCATCTGCAAATTTAGTCAGCCAGAGACCACTGACATTGTCCTTGACTTCTGAGAAGTAAATGCCAAAATGGAATGGTCCAAGGACTGATCCCTAATGTACTCCACTTGTGACTGGCCTCTTTGTAGAGGTAGACTCCCCAATTCTAACTTCCTAAGTCCTGTTTGTGAGTCAGTTGGCTATCCACCAGGTGACATATGGGTTTGTACCTAACCTCTTGAGTTTATCAACAGTGCCTGAGTGGGGTATTGTGTCAAATGCTTTTTCCAGGTCAAGGTAGGCAGTGTGAAAAAATAGTTGTGTCACATCTTACCATAACCACAGATGTCCTTCTCTTCCATGTTGCAGTATTCTTACTGTGGGATTCTCTGCCTCAGGTGACCCGAACATCAGCTCCTATACAAAACCTTTAAGCTTGGTTGCTGTTGGTGCATGGGACATCACACATAGGGCCATAAATCAGGGACCTTAAATGTGATGTCTGCATGCGCAGACCTCAGAACTAACTGCCCAGTTGGACAGTAACCTAGGAGATGCCAAAAGATGTCCTCCAGACTGGTGGAATGCCACAGACTGCCCAAAAACAACCCCAGTGCCAGTAGGGGTCTGTGAAGACATGTAGATATGAAACTAGGGGGTCAGGAGGGAGGGAAGGAATACTGCAACATGGAAGAGAAGGACATATATGGTTATGGTAAAATTTGACACAACTATTCTATGTTCTTCTATTCTCATGTTGCAGTATTCTTACTGTTGGAGAGTACCACAGCTCAGGAAGGAGGAAAGGTGGAGGTAGAGGTAGCGGATTCCTGAAATCCTTGCAGGATTTTCCCTTGCAAAACCTGCTCTGGCTCTGGAGATATGGTCCAGTTTGTAATGTTTGGTGTAGGCATGTACAGTGGACCAGGTGGCTGCCTCAAGGATGGCAGCTGTGTCTAGGCCTTTGAAGAAGTCTTTGGAGGAAGCTACTACTCTAGTAGAGTGTGCTCTGATCCCCTGGTTCAGGTCTTTTCCATGATATGAATAGCAGAAACAGTTTTTTCTGATCCAGCAGGAAATAATGTGTTTGGAGACTGCCTTGACAGGCTCTGGGATGAAAGGAAAGAAAATGTGAATTTGATATTCTAATGGACTTGGTTTTGCCCAGATAAAGTCTGAATTGTCTGTGAACATCTAGGGAGAGTAGTATTCTCTCACTGTCATTTTTGAGAGAGAAGAAAAAACTGGGTAAGTGAATGGACTGATTCAATGATAGCTCATTGTCTACTTTGAGCATGAAGGAGGGGTTGTTGTGCAAGGTCACCCTGTCTTTGTGGAAGATAGTGTAAGGAGGGCATGCCATGAGTGACTGCAACTCTGAGACCCTTCTTGCTGAAGTGAAGGCTACCAGCAAAACTGTTTTCCATGTGCACATCTGCAGGGATGCAGAACTGGCTGGTTCAAATGTGTCCAATGTAAGTTTTTCTAGGATATTGTTTAGGTCCCAGGGTGGTAGGGTAGGCTTTTTGGGTGGTCTTATGTGTAAGACACCTTTTAAGAACAATCTAACATCCAATCTGGAGAATAAAGGATGTTTAAAGGGTAGGCAGGCAGAGAAAGCAGACAGGTGCACTTTCACTGAAGAGTATGACAGATCTGCTTTTATCAGCTCACACACATAAGCTAAGACTAAAGGGACATCTGCTAGAAGGGGGTCCTTATGTCTTTGGAGACACCATTTGGAGAATCTCTCCCATTTAGAAATGTGGGATCTCCTTGTATTAGGTTTTCTGGCCTCCTGCAGGATAGAAAGCGCATCTTCTGTGTAGCAGTGTCTGAAGGGTATTAAAAGTTTATCACCCAGAGAGTTAGGCTCAGCATCTCTGGGTGTGGATGGATGAGAGTTTCCATCTGTTATGTGAGTAGGTCCACCTTGTGAGGTAACTTGTGGTGATTCCCCTCGTGAGGGATTGTAGAAGGTGGAACCAATCCTGCCTTGGCCAGTAGGGAGTCACCAGCAAGATTTTGGCATGTCTCTTCTGATCTTCAAGAGGACTTTCTGAATGAGAGGTAAGGGGAAAAAAGCATACAGAAACTCTCCCTTCCATGAAATGGTGAAGGCATCCACTGTCCAAGCTAGGGGAGAGTGGTGTTTGGTACAGAATTTTCTCAGTTGTCTGTTCTGGGGGAGGCAAACAGATTTATCTGTGGTGTACCCCATCAGTGGACAATGTCTAGGAATACTTCCCTGTGTAACATCCCCTTGTGATGTAGAGAGAATGATCTGCTTAGAGCATCTGCCTGACGGTTGTCCTGGGAAGGAATGTATGCTGCTTGCAGAGATAAGTTGTTCAGTGAGGTTAATTCCCAAATTCGCATTGCCAACCTGCATAGAAGGTAAAGAAGTAAGACCTGCCCCCCCCCCTGTTTATTGATGTACCACATGACAGTGGTGCTATCTGTGAAGATTAGTAGAGGGCCTGAGTGAAGGATTGGGAGAAAAGCCTTCAGGGCTAAATGAACAGCCATCATTTCCCTGAATTTGATTTTTTTCAGGGGGTATGTTTGCCAAGGTGCTTGCACCTTGGGTCCCTTCATAGTATTCCCTTCCAGCCCAGATCCGAGGCATCTGTCTACATATGTTGAGCTGATGTTGGGGGTAGGAGTGGTAGTCCTGGATTCCCTTGAACCTGTTGTATCCACCACTTTAGTTATGTTTGTAGACAAGATAGGAATGGTATTTGGATGCCTAGAGGATGGCTGCGCTGGGACCACATGTTCTTTAAATACCACTGCAGCTTCCTCATATGCATTCTGGCTTGAGGAAGCATAGGGATGGTAGATGCCATAAGACCCATAAACTGTCTTGCTGGTCGATCTGGAGGAGGTGATTTTTGGGAGTCTCTTTCTTTTCAGCAAGAATTAGAATATCGTCTAGGTAGGGATAAATCTGTATGCTCTTGGTCCTGTAGAAGGCTACAGCAGGAGCTAGGCATTTGGTGAAAACCCTTGATGCAGTGTACAAACCAAAGGACAATGCAATAAATTGAAAATGAGAGCAAGGCCCAGCAAAACATAAGTATTTCTTGTGTTTTGGCTGTATGGAGATGTGGAGGTAAGCCTCCTTCAAGTCCAAAGGGGCAATGAATGCTTGTGGTGGCAATAGTGGAAGCAGGGTCTAAAGGGACAGCATTCTGAAAGAAGGGACTTTAAGAAAAAGGTTTAGGGTGAATAAGTCCAAGATTGGTCTCCATGGTCCATCCTTTTTTGGTACTAGGAATAGTCTGGAATAGAAACCTTTTCCTTCTTGTCCTGATGGGACTGGTTCTATAGTGCTTTACACCCGCAGGTCCTGGATAATGTGGGGAATTAGGTGAATATGATTCTTGGGTGGGAAGGGAATGCCCTGTGGGATGGGTCTTACCTGCCAAGATAGGAAGTGTCCTTTTTCCACTATTGCCAGCACTCAGTGGTCTGAGGTGATTTCTTTCCAGAGGGGCAGACAGTGAGAGAGACAGGAAGACAAGGGGAGATGGGCAAGGGAGTCACACATTGCTGCCATTATTTCTGTCCTGAAAGGACTGTCTTTGAGTTGGCTGAGAAGAGGTAGCCTTAGCAGAGGATTGCCTCCTAGTCCTTTTCCTATGCCTTGTAGATGAAGGGGTGGCTATGGAGGTGGCCCTTCTGACATAGGATGTTTTGGCAGGATACTTTCTATAGTACTTAGGTATAGGAGATACCAGCAGGTGTTTTATATTTTGTAGTTCTTTGCTCTTCTCCTGTAGGTTTTTAAACAGATGTGCAGACTGTTTACCAAACAGAAGGTTATGATCAAGTGGAGCATCTAGGATTTTGGACTTAAAGTCTTATGGCAGTAGCTGGAGCCTAAGCCAGGGGTATCTATGAAGTAGTGATACAGTTATAGATGACCTAGCAGAGGCCTCTGCAGCATCATAACTCCATCTAATGGAGTGAATGGCCATCTGGGATGACAGGGATAGTTTAGATGCTACTTCAGTCCTGTTAGGAGAGTCAGGCAGGGAGTTCAGAAGTGTAGTAGCTTGTGATACCAAGTCCAGAGCATATTTAACCACATGGGTTTGATAGTTAATAGCCCTAAAAGCTAAGGTGGAAGAGGTGAAAGTCTTCTTGCCCAACCTATCCATAATTTTACTGTCTTTATCCAAAGGTAAAAGAAATGAAGACGGGCCTGCAGGTAGGGACACACTGCACATATCCATATAACATAGCTATATGTCGCTTACTACTCTGTTATTGGCACTGTTGCATACCAGATGCACCTTAATCACATGTCTCAATTTGACTGTAAAGGGTACGCTTACCCTGGCCATGCTGTGGTGACAGGGCTGCCACAGCTACCATAGTTGTATGCACAGCTTGTTGTCCTCCAAAGTGTTCACATTCCCCCCTATGGGTTCTAGGCTGCAGCAGCAGCTGCAGCCTGTAGCACACACACACCTGTATGTAAAGGTAACAAATACAGACCTACCATACCTCCCAACTCCCTAGCCCAAGGAATCTGGCCCAGCCATACTTAATGGGGGGACAAAGGTCCAGAGATTGGGACATGTTTTACAGTTTGCTCCTACATGCATAGTAACTTGATTGAATAGCAGCTATTGCATTAGCATGCATATTTTGAGGAGTATGAAGTGTGACACTCAAATATGTGTCTTAAATTACTGACCTGAACCCACAATGTTTGCCAGTGAATTGCCAGATGACCACAATGTCACGGGACACTGACCACACATATTAGGTGAAAAAAGAAGTTATGTACTCACCATAACATTCCATGTGTGTTGTCCATCTTGCCTTCATTCTGTACAGGTTGGGTTCAAAACCAATCCTTGTTTCTGACTTGGCCATTTACAAAAGCTGGAGGTCTTCAAGTAGCTTGTGGCTCACACCCTATCTTATGATGTGCTAGGGAATTCCCCATATCTTGTTTGCTGGTATACAAATATATACATATAAAATTTACAAGTTTACAATCCAAGAAGAGGATCAGAGAAAAATAGAGGCCAAATAAATCCTCTTGGCCCTCCAGGAGCCAAAGGCTAGGGGAAGGAGGGTGGGATGTAAGAATGAAGCCGAGATGGACAACACACATGTAACGTTATGGTGAGTACATAACTTCTTTATGTGATATTGTCCTATCTCACCTTCATTCTGTACTGGCTGGGACAGCATCCCTAGCACCATCTTTCTTGGATGTCTCAAGGGAAAATATTCTTCAGATCAGTGGACCCAAAAGAGGCCCTGTCCCTGGAGACCAAATCAGCTTTGTAATGAGTAATAAAGGTATGAGATCTTGCCCATGTTGTTGCAGCACAAATGGTATAAATTGGCAGTTTAGCCCGAAAGGCAGAAGAGGTAGAAATCGCTCTGGTAGAATGACCTCTTACTTTATCGGGAAGTTGTTTGTTTTGGGATTTGTAGGTGAATGTAATACAATCTGACAACCATCTAGAAAGAATGGTCTTAGCAACTGGAGCACCTTTTTTGTAGTTTGAGAAGGACACAAATAATTGTTCAGTCTTCCTAAAGTGCTTCGTTCTGTGCAAGTAGAAATATAATTGCCTATGGATATCTAGTTGTAACATATATGACTTTTTGCCATACGTGAGGGAAAAAATGGTAAGTCTATGGATTGGTTCAAGTTTGATTCTGAGCATACCTTTGGTAAAAAGGATAGATTTGTACGAAGTGAGACTCTGTCCTTATGGAATACCATATATGGGGGGGTTGATAGACAGTGCTTGTAACTCCAAAACTCTCCTAGCTGAAGTTATAGCTACTAAGAAAATCATCTTCCAGGTTAAGAACTTCAGGTCACAGGATGATGCAGGTTCAAAGGGGGAATCATATGGAATAATCCAAAATTCAGTTTCCATGGGTAGAGCTGGTTTAATGGGCTGTTTTAGAAGAATGGTACCCCTCAAGAAGGCTGTGGGATATAACATTTAGCCCTGCCTCTCCTAAATGGAAATAAGATATTGCTGCTAATTGAACTCAAATAGTAGCTGCAGCTGCTCTGTCATGAAATAGCTTTGCTAAGAACTCCAGTATACAAGATATAGGTGCAGAGAAAGGGTCAATATGATTTTCCAAGGCCCAGGAGGAAAATCTTTCCCATTTGCTGACATATAATTTTCTCATAGACATTTTATGAGAATAAATTAGGATATGCTGCACTGATGTTGAAAGGTCAGGTAGCCTGGCTATGTTTGGAATTGGAGCAGCCAGGCTGTCAACTTGAGAGTTTGAAGAGATGGATGGAGCACTCCCAACGGGTGGGTCAGAAGATCCAGAACTTGGTCCAGAATCCAAGACTTCTCCTGAAGATGAGACCAGGGCAAGGGAAACCAGATTTGATGAGGCCAGTATGGGGCAATAATTATTAAGTTCCTTCTCAATACACTGGCTTTCTGAAGAACTTTGGGTATCAAAGGATAGGGAGGGAAGGCATAGAGGAGACCCGAGGGCCAAACGTATACAGTGCATCCCTTGGTGACTCCCCCAGAGGGGGATTAGGGCAAGGTTGCTGCTGCATTTGGCATTCATGGAAGTGGCAAAAAGATCACAGCAAGGCTGGCCCCATTTTTGGAAAATTATTTCCGCTATCTTTTGCTTTAGGGACCAATCATGACACGTTAGAATCACCTTGCTGAGTTTGTCTGCTATCACATTGGATTTCCCTGGGATGTGCATTGCTATCAGAAAGTGATGGGAGGAGTTGCCCACTGCCATACTCTCAGATCCTCTCAACAAAGGGGGTAAGATCTGGGGGTCTACTTCATGGTGTCAAAAGCTGACAATATTGAAGTTGATATTTGTTCTGTGATGACATTATAGGTGATATTAAATTCCAAGTTTTAAACATTTAGTATGCAAGCAATTCCTGTGCATTAAATTTGACAAGGACACATTAGATATGCCTTTATAAGCCATGGGTCAGTAGGATTAAAATATAGATGTTAGGAGTAAATAAAACTTAAGGAGTGTGAAACATTATTTGGTAGGTAGATAGTAGTTAAAGCTAGAAGAGGGAGAGATATAGTTGAAGTGTCAAGCATAGTGGAGGTAACAATACTAGGGTGCATAATGACAGAACCTTGTAATAAGAGAGGGAGTAGAAAGTATGTGAAGGACATGAATAAAATGGAGAGATCCCCCAAAAATGAAATGTAAAGTGGAGATAATAAGATGAAATAATTGTTTTTAGCTAATTAGTCGGTGTTATTCAAAATGGATGCAGCATGAATCAACATGGCAACACTGCAAATTTGGTTACAAGCCAAAGGTATTGAAAATCAACTTTTAGTAGTCAGTACCTGAGCTAACTGATTGTCCAGTACCTTAGTTAACTGGTTGGTCATAGACCAGATCTCGGCATAGCTTAAGAAAGTTGATTTGGGAAGGGCAGCACACAAAACAATTTCCATTAGTTCTGACAAAAGCATGGAAGTATCACAGTTGTCATGGCTTTACTTTACAGTTGATTTGGGAAGGCAGC